>NW_006434839.1:20809094-20849225 GCF_000325575.1 Pteropus alecto
ATATATATATGAAACTTTCTGTAAAACAGTACCTGACAATATTCCTATGCTAGGTACATTAGTAAGTATCTCAGTAGGCAGCTTGTTAAGACAAACTTCAATGATCTTCACCTCCTGTGTAGTTCTTTTCCTTAAGTGTGAGCTGAAACTAGTGACTTGCTTGCACTGAGCAGAAGAGGCAAAAGTGATAATATATATCTTCCATAATTAGGTTACTAAAGCCTCAGAAATCCGTCTTGTTAACATGCTGTCTTTCGGTGTCCAATAACAAGAAACTGAGCCAACAGTCCTCAAAAACCTGAATGCTGCTCATAACTACATGAGTGAATATGGAAGCAGATCCTACCCCAGTTGATCCTTCAGATGAGATCAGAGCCCTTGCTGACACCTAACTTGAGCCTGAGAAAGACCCTTATGGAGAGGATCTAGCTAAGTCTTACCTACACTCATTAACCACAGAAACCATGAGATAATAAATAGGTGTAATTTTAAGCCACTAAATTTGGGGATAATTTATAATGTAAGATAGATAACTAGTACAATCATTTAGCAAGTTTTTTTTTTTCTTACTAAATCCACAGAATACAATAGAACATCATTCAGAACTGTAAAGAGAGAGCTTAAGCCTTGGCAATTACATTAGTGCCTGCCCAGGACTTAGCCTAATATTCCAGGAGCAGAGGATCAATTTTGCTTTGCTTCTCTCAAACAAAGGGCAATTTCCGAATTTTTTCCATCATATCTCTGGGTAAATAAGTGAATTTTTCTGCCTCCTTAAAGAATCAAATATTCTGATATTTTAAAAAATTGAGATATTAATACATAATAAAATGTACAGATTATAAATGTTTAGTTTAATAAGTTTTGACAATTGTATACATCTAGGTACCATCACTCCAAATAGGCTTAGAGACCTAAAAATTTTATAAAGAGGTAAGCAAGCCTACCTTTTACTCTGTATGGAGATACTGTCTTCCAGAGACGACATTTCTAAAAAATGTTTTTCACAACAAAAGCACCCTTGAAAAGACAATTCAGAACAAAGACAGGCAATGTCTGCACTGGTAGGACATGCCAAAATGAGAGAGATGCATAGACAACTGTCTCCCAACAATCTTAGGTTTTGGGTGGCATTTTAAATGGAATCTTAAAATTTAAATTTCCCACTGCTTATTACTAGTATATAGACATGTAATTGATTTATGGATATTTTTTAAAAGTAATAAAATAACCAAAGTTATTTAAGTTACCTTAAAATTAGGAAACATACTCCTGGAAAAATTATTAGATAAAAGAGAAAATAAAAACTGAGATTATGGACTCACTACAATACAAAGAATTGAGGAACATTTTGAATCTAAACCTAGAAAGACATAAAAAGCTATACTCATAGATAAATGTGTAGCCTTAAATAAAGGCATTTTATTTTATTTAATTTTATTATTATAAAATTAAAAGACAGGTGAATAAGAAAATAGTATTTATCTTAAGAAACTTTAATAATAAGTATTTTTAAACTATCAGACAGATAGCTTAAAGAAATAAAGCTTTAATTAATGGGGCACTATTTTTTTAAAAAATAGAATTGATAAATTAATCCAATGATTAATCTCTGAAAAAAGATCTATAAAATAAGTAAATCCAACATGGTCTTGATTAAGAATAAAGTCAAAATGTATATACATATATTTATATACATGTAAATATATATTATATATACACACACATACATACAAAATTAGAAAGGATTCAGAAAGACCCGCCTGTGGAGGAGATATGAAAAGAATTATAAGAGCTACATATGATCCAGCAATTCCACTCTGTATATATATCTAAAGGAGATGAAAATAGGATATCAAAGAGATATCTGCACTCCCATGTTCACTGCAGCATTATTAACAATAGCCAAGATATGGAAACAACCTAAGTGTCCATCAACAAATGAATGGATAAAGAAGTTGTAAGATATATGTAACAGAATATTACTCAACCATGAGAAAGAAGGAAATCCTGCCATTTGTGACAACAGATATGGAACTTGAGGATATTACGCTAAATGAAATAAGCCAGAGAAAGAAAATATTGCATGATATTACTTATATATGGAAATTTAGGGGAAAAAACTAGTTGTATACCTAGAATTATGAGACTAGTAAAAACAGTAACTAACATAATGGTAATGCAGTGGATACAAATTAAGCATTTTTTTTTAATTTAGTAAGTTTTCTCTAAAT
This sequence comes from Pteropus alecto, assembly GCF_000325575.1. Classification (NCBI taxonomy): domain Eukaryota; kingdom Metazoa; phylum Chordata; class Mammalia; order Chiroptera; family Pteropodidae; genus Pteropus; species Pteropus alecto. Next base: position 20,811,329 of record NW_006434839.1, read on the forward strand.
AAGCAGTAAGAAACTAGAAATGGAAATGAGATAATTATTCTTTGTCCAGTAGTGAAAAAGATTATGAAATCACTACAAATAAATTTAACAAGAAAAAGTACATGACTTACATGAAGTAAAAAATCTTTTTAAAAGACCTAAGAAGATTTTAACAAATAGAAAAACAGCCTATATTCTTAGATAAGAAGTTTTAATATTATAACATTTCTCTCAAATGTAATTTATATAGTAAATGTCATTCCAATTGAAATTCCAGCTATATATTTTTTGTTATCTCTTTGTTTGGGGGTACAATAATCTTAAAATTATTATGAAAGAAAAAATACCTGAGAACACCTGCATGCTCTACTCCCAAATATATAATAAAGAAAAACATTGAAGGGACTTTCCCTATTAGTTATCAAAAATTTCTATATAGTCACAGTAATCAAATCAACATGGTATTGATGAAGAAATAAACCAAGAAATTAGTGGAACAGATCCAGAAAAATACACATATATGACAAATATATTTTTTCATATGTACAAAATATATGTGCATATATATGTCAAAGGTATTCAATTTAGTGGAGAAAGAATTTATTTAATAAAAGAAGGTGATATAATAATTTATTTCTTTGGAAAATAAAGTCATATTTTATTTTTAATCATTGGCAATCAATTTCAAATGGATATAAGTGTAAAAAATAAAACTATGAATCTTTGTGGGAAACTAGGCAATTATATAATCTATAAGTAAAACTGTATCTACAGGAGATACTTCTTACCAAGACAGAAAAACTAGACTTCATATATACATAATAGATAATACATACATATTATGTATTTATGATCTATATTTTATATATTGTAATCTAAATAACACACATACATATATATATATGTATATATGGTGAGGAACAACAATAGCCATTGTTGCAGAGGACACTACAAATTATAATACTGGTAGTAATATGAGAAAAGACTGGTTTTAAAAAGTAATCTGGCAACTTCAATTAAAATTAAAAATTACAAATATCTTTTTACCCATGGCAACTCCTAGAATTTATCCCACAGAAATATAATTCCCAGTAGGTGATGATACATGCACAATGCTGTTTATGGCAACACTGTGCTTCGAGAAAAGATCTGGAAGTAATATGACTTTCCATTGTTAAAAGAGTCATTGAATATAATGTACCACAGTCCACATTACAGTCTAGTATAACATCATTAAAGAGAAGGAATTAAAGCTCAATTAAAACAGTCCCCAGTAGATACTGTTGAGCTACAAAAGCAAAATGCACATATGTTTAATATACTATATTATAAAACATAGACAAAACATAAAAAATCCCCTAGTTTCTAACATCAATATGCATTCATGTGTAAACATATAATACTACCTAACCTTTATTATTACACAACTCCTGGAACATTATTCATGTATACAATACTGTATGACATGTTATTCATGTATTCTGTGTATTGATTATAGATATAGACACAGATATGGACATAATACACATATGAATGTGGATGTGTATATAGATCAATATAAATATAGATATATGATGAATTTAAATATGACTGTATATACATAAAAATATAAAAGCAGGGAGTTTAAGGTGGTAGCATGGATTACTCTGGGCACAGGAAAGATACAGAAAGTATCTTTATTGAGAGAAGGGAAGAGACAAAAGGAAAAAAGGAAAAGGCTACATGTGTACACATAGACACACTGCCAAGAGGCATAATTTTATGCCACCTACACATACATTAATTTGTGTCTTGTATAGGTATTAAATAAAAATTAAGGACAGAAACTAGTTATTTCTAAAATAATAATAATCTCTAACACAATGTGCCAGGTACTGTGCTTAGCACTTTATTAGCATCAGCTTATGAGAGTAATACTGATTGTATGCCAATGTAAATTTAATTCATAAGCATATTTCTCAACTTTCCAAGCCACTTTTTCATTTATAGTCTGACTGAATATTACTTTGTTTATTGTTCATTTATTTGTCTGAGCTGTTGATTCCTTGCTTAATATAGCAGATAAACAGCATCTGCTTACATTTTATCTTTACTCAATGTTAATATTTATCTTCATATACATTCTTTTTATTACAAACCTTCAGTCAACATTGCTAGGGTCACATTGTGAAATGGATAAGAAATATACACATATATATGAAGAACCACTAGAAACATCACTAGGCAATTGCAATACTTTGGTAATGAAATCCCAATTAAAACATTCTGTTATGCCTTTGGGCAAGTCATAAAACTTTAGTATGCATGAGAATAAAAAGAAGTGGCTTTAGTACACATATGAATGTGGTGATTTTAAAGACCACTATCACTATGATTTCCTAATTCTTTAATTCTACTCATGAATATTCAGAATTGGAAATCTATCTTCCTTTATACTTTTATCTTCCAATTTTTAACATACGGTAGGTATAGGAGTGTGTGAGGGCAGGTGGGTGTTTTAGTTCTCTATTGCTGCAAATATTGCTGGAAATTACTCTAAAATTTAGTAGATAAAAAATAGCATTTATTATGTAGTAGTTTCTGTAAGTTAGGAAACAGACTGGTTTAACTGGATTCTCTGGCTCTCAAAAGATCACATTTGTCTCAAGGCTCTACAGGGAATGAATCACGTCATAGCTCACTCATGAGATTGTTGATAGAATTCAGTTCCTTGTGGGTTGTCAGACTGACATGTCAGTTCCTTATGAACTAATGTCTACAGCCTTCATGTAGTTTCTTGCCACTTGGGCTTCTCCATAGAATATCTCACAGCATGGCACCTAGCTTCATCAGAGTCAGCAAGCAAGAAGGCAAGAGAAAGTACCAGCAAGACAAAGGGTGTTAGCAAGATAGAAGACGTGATCTTTTGTAATGTAATTACAGAAATGACATTCCAGCACCTTTACCATATTCTATTAGTTAAAAGCAAGTTATTAGGTTCATGCCACACCAAAGAGGAGTGGATACCATGATCACTGAGAGCCATGTTGAAGCTTCTTACTATAGTGTGCTTAAGCATCATAATATTTCTGTGAAATTCTCTAGTATTTTTCTGACGCAGATATTTGAAGACTCTAACACCCCACCATTAGAAAAATATATATAATACCAAGAATCTACTCCCAAACTCTGTGTTTTATTCAACAATTTTACTGAAGTATAATTGTGTGTGTTTTCTAAGAAATCTGGCGTATACTTAGGTCACAGATTTTCTGTTTCGTCCTGTGTCAATTTTGGAAATTATATTTTAAGTAGTAATTTTTTTTTAGCAGAAAGTCATCCTTAATATTCTTGTGTTATCCTTTTAATATCTGTAGGATATGTGATGATAATCCATCTCATTCTCGATCTCCCCCTCCTCCCTGTCTTTCAGTCCCTCTCCCTCTTTCTTTATCTCTAAGTGTTGCTTTAGCTCTATATCACCAAGTTTGACTTTTGTATTTTCAATATTATTCAGTTAAAAATATCTAAATTCCCTTGTAATTTCTTCTATGATCCATAAATTATTTAGCAATAGGTTATTTTCTAAAGATTTTCTTTGGAAATTTTATCGTTATCAATTTCTAACATTTTTTCTTGTCAGAGAACATACTCTATATGATTTTTATTCTTTTAAATATATTGAGACTTGTTTAATTGCCCTGCTTGCAGTCTATTTCAGTAAACATACAAGGAGAACTATATTAATTGGGTTAAGTTATTTTTATAGTTTTTTTTTTAGATTTTCTATGTGTTTACTAATATTTTATCTAGTTTTTCTATCAAATGCTACAAGAGTGATATTAAAAATCTCTTTTGTGAAATATAGTTCTTCTTGGACCTCTTGTGTTTCTACATATTTTGCTGGGTGTACTAGGACTGCAAAATTCTGACTCTTCTTTATCTAGGCTATTTCCTAGGTTATTAATGCCAAAGATAACCTTAAGAGATGAAGAACTAAGCAAGTTATAAAAGCAGTGGATTCCTCAATTTCGATATTCCTAATCTCCACTGCACACTCACCTAGTTTCTTTTATAACATTTGAGAGCAAGGAGGATACTGACACAAATATGCTGACCTTTATGCTGCTTGCTGTGAAAAATAAACTCCTTTTTTTGTTTCTCTTACCTAGGAGTCATATTTTTTCAGACAACATCCATGAAAGAGTAATTGACTATTTTAATAACTTATAAGTGAGGTAAAGTCAAATCTCAGACCTAATATTCTACTATGATCATAGAATTATCTATTTCTCGTTTTACTTCTATCCATTCTTGATTAAATGAGAAGCCATACTGGATAAGCCCACATATCAATGGACTATAGATTGCCTCTAGGAACTATCAGTAGCCTCTAGTTCCTGAAGGTGGCCTCCTATTGACAATCAGCAAAAAGTTGGGGTCCTCAGTTGTAAAAAGAAATGAATTCTGCAACAATCTGAATGAGCTTAGAAGCAGATTATTCCTCCGTAAAGCCTCCAGATGATTGTTCATTCCAGCAGAAACCTTGATTGTAACCTCAAAAGAAAATTCAGCTAAGCTGTGCTTGGACTACTGATCCATGGGAACTGAGAAATAATAAATGTATATAGTTTTATGCTGCTAAATTTGTGATAATTTTCTATGCAATAACAAAAATAACTACACTTTCTATTGATTATTATTTTCCTGAGAATGTGTCACAATTTCCTAGTTCTTTCTTTGTCAGGTAATTTTGGATTGTATCCTAGATAGAGACTATCTAGGATTGTATCTTAGCTAGAGTGCTATAGAGACTTTGGATTCCTTTATATTTCTTTGAAGAGGGTTAATATTTTCATTTTGGCAGGCAAGTAACTTGATTTCATTTTCAAACTGAAACTCTTCTTCACCTATGGCATCTCAAATCCCAGTTCAATTTTTTTGGTCCTTGTGATTCAGAGACTTAGGTAGAATTAATAGACAGAATCTAGGCTTATCCTTCTCTGGCTTTTTTACTTTCACGGTTACTTGTTTTTGTTTTGTTTTGTTTTGTGTTTTGTTTTTGTTTTTGCTTTTTTATTTTTAAGGCTGTGGTTACCTTGAGATGTCTTTTATTTCATACACCAGAAAGACCATGGGTTGATATTCTGGTCAAAATGGTAGAACAGGTGAAGGTTATGCTTGCCTCTTCTTACAATTACATCAAAATTACAACTAAACTACAGAACACCCATCATTGAGAATAGCCTGAAGTCTAGCCAAACAAAAGTCTTACAATAAAGGACATACAGAAGAAGCTACCTCAAGATAAGTAGGAGGAGTGGTGGCACAGAATGGGCCAGTTCCACACCCACATGTGATGATGGTTTAAAATTAGGAGGGAAATCTCAGCAGTGGAGGTCCCCGCAAAAGAACGAGGGGTCCCAGCTCCAAACCAGGCTCCCTAGCATAGGGTTCCAGTGCTACAAACTGCAGTCCCTACAACTTCAGGCTGTGAAAACCACCAGATATTGTGGCTGAGTGAGAAGGAGGACAGCTGGAGTTCTAGGCATTCCTATTAAAGTGCCTGTGCATAGACTTATTCGCTGACAGACTCACTCACTCTGAGCTGTAGCACGGGTACAACAGCTTGAAAGGTACCAGGAACATAAAGGGAAGGAACTGAGTTGTTTGGCTTCAGGGTGAGAGCTGAAGGGGCAGCTTTGTCTACAAACACTTAGACAGAAGTGCTAGTAGAATCCACTGTTTCTTTGTGAGCCCTCCCCACTCCAGGCATGCAAACACAGGCTGCCACAATAATTGAGTCTCCATCAACCTGGCTAACACTGGTCATTCAGCCCTGCTGATTCTCTGAGATCCCCACTCCACCCGAATTGCAGGCCCACCCAAGCCACTTCCAGTGGCTTTTTTCATACAAATGGCCTGTCTTAGCTCATCAGACTAAAATTCTCTCAAACAATCACAGACCCTAAACAAGCAGCATCTGGCCTTGGCATGCCCCATACATCTGACTAAGAAGCCCCAAGACTAGCACTAGTGGCAGCCAACCTTACTTTGCAGGTTAGCCTCTCCTGGGTACCTCCAAACACAGCACAAGTGGCAACCATCTGCAGATCACTTTGTAGCTCATGTCAAGTGGCCCAGAGCATAGCATAAGCAGCAGCTAAACTTGGCCTACAATAGAGCCCCTCCTAAGAGATCCCAGAACCAAGGCCTCAGAATCAAGAACCAAGGCCAGCTTCAGACCCTGCCAGAGCACCATCCAACCACCTCCACAAAAAACATACCAAAAGGTAAAATGGGCAGGCACTAGAGCCCTGCTAAAGTGAATCTTGTTCTGTAGGGTCAGCACATGCATAACAGCTTCTCCACTGTAGTCACAGCAGGTTCTCACAATCAATGGGTCTGAGGGCCAATCCCTTTCATTGACATGCAAATGTCAATCAAGACTCAACTATAACAGGAGGACACACACAACCCACAAAAGAGAAATACCTGGGGCACCCAGCCCACGTGACCAGAAAGACTGCACTGCTGAGCTCCACAGGACATCTGCTACAGAAAGTCACTCTACTAAGACCGAGAGACATAACAGCTCTACCTAATACAAACAAAATCAGGGAGGCAGATGAAAAGGACTGGCAAAGAAACATGTCCCAAATGAAAGGACAGAACAAAGCTTCAGAAAAAGAACTAAACAAAATGGAGACAAGCAAACCAGCATCTGCAGAGTTCAAAACAATGGTTATAAAAATGTTCAATGAACTTAGGGGAAGAGTAGAGAAACTCAATAAGAACCTTCACAGTGAGATAGAAAACATTGAAATAAAGTCATTCTGACTTTATTAGAGGGAATCAATAGTAGATTAGATGAAACAGAGGATTAAATCAGTGATTTAGAAAAACTGTCCTCAACTTTTTTGCACAAGGGATCAACGCTCCTATGAGAACCTAATGCCTAATTATCTGGGGTGGAGCCAAGGTGGTGAAACTAGAACTAAGGAGCAGCTACAACTACAGATGAAGCTTTGCTCACTTGCCCGCCGCTCACCATGTGCCATGTGGCCAAGTTTCTAACAGGCCACAAATTGGTACCAGTCAATGACCTGGGGGTTGGAGACCCCTGATTTAGAAGACAAGGTAGCAGATAACACCCAATCAGGATAGCAACAAGAAAAAATTCCAAAAGAATAAGGATAGTTTAAGCATCTTCTGGGACTATATCAAGCATATCAACCTTCACATCATAGGGGTATGAAGTGAAGAGAGAAAGGAGAGGAGAGTAAGCCAGGGATTTAAAACCTATTTGAAGAAATAATAACAAAAAACTTTCCTAACCTGGCAAAGGAAATAAACATACAACCCCAGAAAGTGAAGAGAGTCCCAAACAAGATGAATCTAAAGAGGCCTACACCCAGACACAATATAATTAAAATGCCTAAGGTTAAATAGAAAGAAAGAATCTTAAAAGCAGCAAGAGAAAAGCAGTCAGTTACCTACAAGGGAGCTCCCAGAAAACTGTCAGCTGACTTCTCAACAGAAACTTTGCAGGCCAGATGGAATTAGTATGAAATATTTTAAGTGATGAAAAGCAAGGACCTACAACCAAGATTATTCTATACAGCATAGCTATCATTTAGAATCAAAGAACAGATAAAAAGCTTCCCAGAGAAGAAAAAACTAGAATTCATCAAGAATAAACCAGTATTACAAGAAATGTTAGAGGCATTTCTTTAAGAAGAAGAAGACAAAGAAGAAGAAAACGATCAAAACTACAAGAGACAAAGAAGGACTCAATAATTCCACTTCTGGGTATTCATCCAAAGAAATCCAAAATACATGAAAGTAACATCTGCATCCATATGCTCGTTGCAGCATTATTTATAATAGCCAAGATATGGAGGCAACCTGAGTGTCCATCAAAGGATGAAAAAGAGTTGGTACATATATATGAAATACTACTCAGCCATAAAAAAAAATAATGAAATCTTGCCATTTGCAACAACATGGATAAGCTTCGAGGATATTGTGCTGAATAAAGTCAGACAGAGAAAGACAAATGCCATGATTCAACTTACATGTGGAATCTAAAGAACAAAATAAACAAACAAAACAGAAACAAACTCATAGATACAGAGAATATTTTGATGGTTTCCAGATGGGAGGGGGTTGGTGGGTAAAAAGGAGAAGGGATTAAAAAGCACAAATTAGTAATTACAAAATAGTCATGGGAATGTAAAGTATAGAGTATATCTTATAGATCCTTCGGAACCATTATCCATCTATGCTATGAATGCATATTAACAGTAAAATACATTTGCATAATATCTCATCATATTGAATGCATAGTAAAATATTTATAAAAAAGAATTATAACAGTCTAGAGCTATTTACTTAAAAACATTACTTACAGTTCTACCATTCATTAAATATTATTCCTAAATTTTGTAGCAGAAAATAGAAAACCAAGTTTTCAGAGGTCTACATGACCAAAAAGTTGTTTTTATTTTTATAAGCTCCTTCCTACTGATATCCTCAACAACAGAATGTGGTATATGTAGGTAAAAGAATCATCAGCATTAGTCATAATGAACATATTTTCATTATGCTCAGTGCATAGCTATTATATTTAAAGGCCTTGTAGTAGATGCAACAGTTTAGATAAACATTTGAATATCTCCCAATTCTGCAATATGTACATGAAGTTAAATTTATAGACATTGAATAAATCATATTGTATCACAGCTAGCTAGCTTTTTACTGAATAAATGAATCTAGAGATAACCTAAACTCGTAATGTAAATCCAACATGTTTTTTAATTTCCTGAGGAATATTTGAAGATCTGCTGGTCACTGAGTAAATGAAAGCAATAAGATCTATGATTTTTTGTGTGATTTTAAATACTTTAGATAGTGTTATAGGGTCATAAACATAATGACTTTATAATGAAAACCATAAAGCATTAATGAAAAATTAAAGAAGACATATAAATAGAAAGATATTCTGTGCTCATGGACTGGAAGAATTAATATTATGAAAATGTTAATAATACCCTAAGCAATCACAGATTCAATGTAATCTCTATGAAAATTCTAATATAATTTTTATAGAAATAGAACAGTTCTAAAATTTGTATTTAAATACAAAAGACCCCAAATAGCAAAGGCAGTCTTGAGAAAGAACAAAGATAGAGGCGTCATGCTCCCTAATTTCATACTATATTACAAAGCTACAAGTAATCAAAACAGTATGGCATTGGCATAAAAACAGATATATAAATCAGTGGAACAGAGATCCCAGGAATAAACTCACACATATATAGTTAATTAATGTATAACAACAGAACCAAGAACATACAAAGGGGAAAGGACAGTCTCTTCAAGAATTGAAATTAAGAAAACTGGATAACCACATGCAAAAGTATAAAACTAGACCACTCTCTTACACCATAATCAAAAATTAACCCAAATGGATTGAACATTTGAATGTAAGACCTGAAACCATAAATCTCCTAGGACAAAACACAGGTGATAAGCTCCTTGATATTGGTCTTGGCTATTATTTTTTGGATTTGACACCAGATCAAAGGCAACAAAAGCAAAAATAAACAGGTGAGATTACATCAAACTAAAAAGAGTTTGCACCACAAAGGAAACCATCAAAATAAAAAGGCAACCAATAGAATGGGAGAAAATATTAGCAAATTCTACATCTGATAAGGGGTTAATATGCAAAATATATGTAGAACTCATATAACTGAATAGGAAAAATCAATCTGATTCAAAAATGGGCAGAGGATCTGAACAGATATTTTTCCAAAGACATATGACTGGCCAACAGGTACATAAAAAGGTGCTTAACTTCACTAATCATAAGGGAAATGCAAATCAAAATCACAATGAGATATCACCACACACTCATCTGAGTGGCTATTACCAAAATAATAAATAAATAAAATAACAGATGTTGGCAGGCAATGGGGTAAAGGAAATTCTTTTGCACTCTTGCTGGAAATATAAATTGGTGCGACCGCTATGGAAAACACTATGGAGATTCCTCAAAAAATTAGAACCGCCACATGACCCAGCAATTCCACTTCTGGGTATTTATCTGAAAAAATAAAAAAATGCTAATTCAAAAAGATATATGCAGTAATCATAGGGATACATATATCCTTAGAAACAAATGTTTTTAAACATATATTAGTTTAATATAGTCCCATTTTATTTTTGCTTTTCTCTCCCTTGATTTTGTGGTCAAATTCATAAAATCCTCTCTAAGACCAAGGTCCATAAGTTTAATACCTATGTTTTCTTCCATGTATTTTATTGTTCATGTCTTATATTTAGGCATTTGGTCCATTTTGAGTTAATTTTTGTGTGTGGTGACAAACAGCATTGCAGTTTCATTCTTTTACATGTGGCTTTCCAATTTTCCTAGTATCCTTTATTGAAGAGTATTTCTTTCCCCCATTACATGTTTTTGGTTCCTTTGTTAAAAATTATTTGCCCTTTTATAAGTGGGTTTCTTTCCGGGCTCTCAATTCTGTTCCATTGGTCCGTGTGTATATTTTCCTGCCAATACAATGCTATTTTGATTATTGTCACGTTGGAGTATAAATTAAAGTCAGAGAGTGTGAGATCACTGGCTTTGTTCTTTTTTCTCAGGATTGCTTTGGTTATCCAGAGACTTTTTGTGGTTTCTTACAGAACTGATGGCTTTTGGTTCTATTTCTTTAAACAATACCATTGGGATTTTGACGAGAATTTTATTAAATATATGTACTGCTTTGGGTAATATGGCCATTTTAACTATATTGCAGCATTATTCACGGTGGCCCAGACATAGAAACAAGCTAAGTGTTCTTTGATGGAAGATTAGATAAAGAAACTGTGGTACATATGTGCAATGGAATACTACTCAGCTATCAGAAAAGGTGAAATACTGCCATTTGTGAACACATGGATGGATCTTGAGAATATTATGCTAAGCAAAGTAAGTAAGACAGAAAAAGCCAAGAACTGTATGATTTCGCTCATAGGTGAAAGTCCTATGCTTATGGATTTTTCTGTGATGAATTTAATCATAGGTTATTTATATATCAAACTGGAAACACCAGATGACATCTCTTCTTTTGGCTCAACTCTTGATTTATGATAGCCTTTCTGAAGACATATGTCTTCTATACTGGCATTTATGTTCCCCCCCCCAAAATTAGCAATTTGTCCATGTGTAAAGCAAAGCCATTACCTGGTTTGACAAGGAATCCAAACTGAAACAATCTTTTCCTTTCTACAAAAACATCATTGCTTTGTTCAGAAAAAACATTGACTTTTGTTCTTTACTTAACCCAATAAAATATAGTAAACAATTTTAAATTGTTTTTATCAAATGCTATATATCTATTTAAATGGAATTGTGTATTGTGGTACACATGCTCATAAAAACAAAGCTATTTTTATGCAAGTTTTTTTATACATGATAAATATTCCCATTTATGTAGACTTTTTATATGTGGTTTCCATTTAGGCAGTCTCATTTTACAAGGTTCTTTCTTTTTCATTTTCATTTTTATTCTTTCTAAAAGTCAGTAGCTTAACTCAGCAACATACAAATATTTATGAACACAAAATTATTTGCTATTGGATGGCAAATAAAAAAGCATGGGTGACTACCGATGTTTTTCAGGACTGGTTTTACAAATGTTTTGCTGTAGAAGCTGAAAATTATATGAAGAAAAAATGTCTTCCTTTTAAAATACACTTACTTTTAGATAACATACCTGGTCATCCACACAATTTAAACGATTCAAATATAAAAGTTATAAATTTGCTTCTAAATATAACTTCCTAGATGCAACCTTTAGGTCAAGACATTATTTCTATCTTTAAGATTACTTATATTAAATGAAATTTTGATGATATTTTAATAAACTTGAAGATAATGAATCACTTACAGTTACAGAAGCCTGGAGTAAATACACAATTTTAAGTTGTCAAGAATATTGCTTTAGCTTTGAGTGATATAAAGCTGTCAATTTTAAACTTGCCGGAAAGCAACATGGCCAGAAGTGGTTGTACTAGGGAATTTGGTTCTAACAATTGAAGAGGAATTGATTGGCATTATTAATTTATTAAATAAACTTCAAGAAGAAGGCTCTGACCATTGAATGTAGATATTAGTGAAATACTGGTTGATCATGAATTAAATCATAATGAATTAATTCACTTAATATCTGAAGCCCATCCTGCTGATGAATATGGCAGTGACTATGAACCAGTTTTATTCACTGCAGAAAATATTTACAAAGTTCAATTGGCCACAAAACTGAAAACTGCAATTCTAGATATTGATCCAAACATCGAACAAGCCTTAAAATTTTGAAAAGATTTTTAAAATGTTGTAGTGAATATCAAAGAATTTATGAAAATTTAGCCAAAGCTAGGGTTGCTAAAAAATAAACATAAATAATGAAACTGAAGTAGTACTTTCAAATATTTTGAATGATGAAGATAGTGACTTTTGCCAATTAAAAGGAAAAGGTCGAATGCTCTAGATTACGCTACAGATGCCAAGATCAGATAAAATTTATTTTGTTTTTTTCTGAATATTCATTAGCATTTTTTTGTGAAACTATGTAAAATAAATACTTTTATGACATATTGGCCTATTTCTTTAATATTCTTTTTTTTAATTTTTTTGTACTGGGAGACTCTTTTTACATGGGTTTCTTCTGCGTGAAAAAAAGCACATGGAACAGATCATCCATGTAAATTGAGAAATGGGTGTAATTCTTTGTATTTCTGTGGTGCTAGTTTTCTTCTCCTTTTTCATTTATTATTTTATTTATCTAGGTCCTCTCTCTTTCTTTTTTATGAGTCTGGTTAAAGGTTTATTAATTTTGTGTATCTTTTCAAAGAATCAGCTCTTGGTTTTATTGATCTTTTGTATTTGTTTTTTAGACTCTATTTGGTTTATTTCTGTTCTGACATTTATTTTGTCCTTTCTACTCATTTTGGGCTTTGTTTGTTCTTTCTCTAGTTCCTTTATGTGTAAGGTTAGATTGTTTATTGAGATTTTTTTTCTTTTTATCTTGATATAGGCCTGTTTTGCTATGAATTTGCCTCTTAAAACTGCTTTGGCTGTGTCCCATATATTTTTGTGGGGGGAGGGGTCATTGTACTTTCATTTTTTATTTGTCTCAAGATATCTTTTGCTTGAGCTCATTGTTAACCCATCCATTATTTAGTAGCATGTTATTTAGCCTCTGTGTGTTTATGCGTTTTTTAGTACTTTTTCTTGTAATTGATTTATAGTTATATACCATTGTGGTCAGAGAAGATGCTTGATATGATTTCAAACTTCTTAAATTTATTGAGACTGTCTTGTGGTGTAATATGTCTTCTATCCTGGAAAATGTTTCATGTGCACATGAAAAGAATGTATATTTTGCTGCTTTGGAGTGAAATGCTCTAAAAATTGCAATTAAATTTATCTGGTCAACTGTGTCATTTAAAGCCTCTGTTTTCTTGTTGATTTTCTGTCTGAATAACTTCTGTATTGATGTCAATGGAATGTTAAAGTTTTTTACTATTACCATACTACTGTTGATATCTCCTTTTATGTCTGTCAATATTTGATTTATATATTTATGTGCTCTTACATTGGGTGCACAGATGTTTGTGAGAGTTATATCCTGTTGTTGAATTGATCCTTTTATCATTGCAAAATTCCTTTCTTCATCTCTCGTTACATTATTTATTTTAAACTCTATTTTGTCAGATGTAAATATTGCTACCCCAATTTTTTTTCCTTTTCATTTGCATGAACTATTATTTCCATCCCTTTATTTTCATTCTTATGTGCACTTCAGTCTGAAGTGGGTCTCTAGTAAGCAAATAGGTACAGATCTTTTTTTTTTTTTTTTATCAATTCAACCACCTTATGGATTTTGATCAGAGCACTTAGTCTATTTACATTTGAAGTAATTATTGATAGACATTGTTATTGTCATTTTATTTATCGTTTTCCTTTTGGTTTATGGTTACTATGTGCTTTACGTATATTAAGCTATTCTTTTAGCAATCTATTTTAAGTTGATGGTCACTTATGTTTGAACGCATTGTAAAATCACTGCAATATTTACTTACTCCACTACATTTATGTTTTTGTCATTTCTTGCTACTTTTTTGTGTGTGTTTGTGTATATTTTTAAATTTATTATTATAATTACACATTATCTTTCTACTTTTGTCTTTTTATCTTCATACTACCTTTATAATTGATTAATCCACTGCTTTTACTAAGTGTTCATCTTACAGAAGTTAATTTAACATTTTTATAATACTGGTTTAGCGGTGATTAATTTCTTTAGCTTTTTCTTGTATGAGAAACTCTTTATCTCTCCTTTTATTCCTAAAGATAGCTTTGCTGGGTAGAGCAATCTTGGCTATATGTATTTGCCTTTAATCGCTGTTAATATTTTCTGCCATTCCCTTCTGTCTTGTAAAGTTTCTGTTGAGTAGTCAGCTGATCATCTTAATGGAGTGCCTTTATAAGTAACTAGCTGCTTTTCTTTTGCTACTTTGTCTTTAACATCTGGCATCTTAATTTTGATGTATCTTCGTGTGGGCCTCTTTAGGTTCATCTTGTTTGGGTTTTTCTGTGCTTCCTGTACTTGTATATCTATTTCCACCACCAGGTTAAGAAAATATTCTGTCATTATTTGTTCAATGGGTTTTAAATCCCCTGCTCTCTCTTTTCTCCTTCTGGTACCCCAATGATGCAATATTGGTACACTTGATGTTGTATCAGAGGTTCCTTAAACTCTCCTCATTTACTTTTATTTCTTTTTGCTGCTCTGATTGGGTGTTTTCTGCTACTTTATCTTCTAGTTTGCTGATTTGGTCCTTTGCTTCATCTCATTTGATGATGATTCCTCCTCATGCATTCTTCATTTCAGTTAATGTTTTCTTTATTTCTGATTAGTTCTTTTATGTTTTCTATCTTCTTTTGTTTTTTCTTTGTTTTTTCCCCTAAGTTGAAGTCTCACTTAAACTATTCTTCCCATAAGTTGATTGAGCATCCTTACAACCAGTGTTTTGAACTCAGCACCTCGTACATTGCTTGTCTCCATTTTGTTTAGCTATTTTTTTTTCTTGGGGTTTTGTCTTTCTCTTTCATTTGGGACATTTTTCTTTGTTCACTCAGTTTGGCTGACTTCCTGTGTTTGTTTCTCTATATTAGGTAGATCGGCTATATCTCTTGGTCTTGGAAGAGTAACCTTAAGTTGTAGGTGTCCTGTGAGGCCTAGCGGTATAGTGTTACTGTTCACCTGAGATGAGTTCACCAGTGTTGACCCTTGTGTGGGTTGTGTGTGCCTTCTTGTTATCATTGAGCCTTGATTGCTGTTGGTTCACCAGTGCAAAGAATTGACCCTCAGTCTGACTGACTGTGAGGGCTAGTTATGACTATAGTAGACAAGCTGTTGTGCAGAGGCTAACTCCACAGAGTTGGAGTCACTTTAGCGAAGTTCTGGTGGCCAGCATAGTCTACCCTTCAGGTATGTCATTTGTAGAGCTAACTGGTTGGGTTGTATTCTTGTGTTGTCTAATGCTGGCCACTACATGTGCTTGTTCTGGAGTCTCTTAGAAAGGGCTCTGATGTAGTCAACCATGACTCGTACCTGGCTTAGGACCATCTGTTAGGAGCTATAAAGTGATATACTTTTGGTTGCCACTGTGCTGGGCCTAGAGATGCATGGGAGAGGCTATGGTGCCAACTGAGTTTAGCTGCTACTAGTGTCATTCTTGGGATGCTTTGCTGGGCACCATGATGTGAGCTGAAGTTAACTGCCACTTGTGCTGGAGGATTTGTGGCTGCTTAGTTGAGGCTACGTTTCAAGCCAAGCCTGGCTGCTGCTTATGACGGTCATGGAACTATCTGATGGGAGTTACAATGCAAGTTGAGATCAGTTGCCACTTGTGCCAGCCTTGAGGCCACTTATCAAGAGGTACAGGGCACCTTGAGGCCAGCAGCTGCTTGTTTGGGGTTTTGGGCTTTTGGAAATAGGGAGTTGAGGATAAAGAGAAAGTTAGGAAAAGTTTGTAGCACAAGCAGAACAAGACTTCTTGTGTGGAGGAGTCACTGGAAGATGTTTGACTGGGTACAAGAGTTAGTTAAGGTGGGGTCCCAGGGAATCACCAAGGTGAGGCAAATAGTGTTAACCTGGTTAGTGGAGAGCTCAGACTTGGTGCCTTGCTGTGCCAGACTGGCTGGGTAGAGGAGGTCTCAACAAAGAAACAATAGTGCCTTCCAGCACTTCCATCTTTGGGGAGAGCCATATTGACCTCTGCCCCTCCAGCCCTCACCTTGAAGCTAGCCAATTTAGTTTTTTCCCATATGTTCTTGTGCTTTTCAAGCTGCTGCCACAATGCTGGAGCCCAGAGTGAGTTTGTGAGTGACTGCATCTGTGCATGAGTCCTTTAAGGCTTGCAACACCTAGGTTTTCAGCAGCTTCATTCTCAGATGCCATCCTTGCTGGTTTTCACCACCAGATGTTGTGGAGACTCCTCTTCCTGGCACTGGTTATCTGGGCTGGGAAACCAGGTGTGGGGCTGGGACCACTCATTCCTCAGGTGGGAACTCTGCAGTAGATATATTCCTCCTGATTCTTTTTTTAAAACAAGTTTATTTAAATTAGTTTCAACTTTACAGAACATTGGTTAGACGTCTATATTGTTCATGAAACGATCCCCCCAATTGCTCCTTCTCTCCCCTGGCCCTCCACATAGCCATCAAATTAATGCTAACTGCATTCCCTGTGCCATGCTTCCCATTTCTGTGACCAGCTATCAACTACTAATTTGTACTTCTTTAATCCTTCACCCTTCTTCCAGCCCCCCTCCCCTCTGTCTGTCACCAAATTGTTCACTGTATTTGTAAGTCTGTTTTTGATTAATTTGTTCTTTTTGTTCCTTAGATTCTGCATATAAGTGAAATCATATGGTATTTATCTTTCTCTGTCTGACTTATTTCACTCAGCATCATAACCTTTAGGTCCATCCATGTCATTGCAAATGGTAGGATTTCATTTTTTTAATGGCTGAGTAATAGTTAGTTGTATATATGAACCTTAATTTCTTTATCCAGTCATCTGTTGATGGGCATTTAGGTGCTTCCATATCTTGGCTGTTGTAAATTGTTCTGCCATGAATACTGGAGTGCATAGATCTTTACGAATTATTGTTTTGGTTTTCTTTGGATAAATATCCAGAAGTGCAAGTGCTGGGTCAAAAACTATATCAAATTTTTTTTTTGAGAAACCTCCTTACTGTTTTCCATAGCAGCTGTACCAATTTGCAATCCCACCAACGATGTATGAGGATTCTCTTTTGTCCGCATCCTTGCCAACACTCGCTGTTTTTTGATTTATTGATGATAGCCATTCTGATATGTGTGAGGTGATATCTCATTGTGGTTTTAATTTGCATTTCTCTGATGATTAGTAACCTTGAGCATCTATTCATAAGTCTGTTAGTCATTGGATTTCCTCTTTGGAGAAGTATCTGTTCAGGTCTTCTGCCTATTTTTTAATTGGATTGTTTGTTTTTTTGTTGTTGAGTTCATTATAAATTCATTATAAGTTCATTATAAATTTGGGGTTTTAACCCCTTATTAGATGTATCATTAGTGAATATCTTCTCCCAAAGAGTCGGTTGTCTTTTTGTTTTGTTGATAATTTCCTTTGCTCCTGATTCTTAATTGCCACACTGTGGGTGTGGGACCTACCTGTTCTGGTTACTGCCCAAACCCCCACCAGTCTAGATGTGGCTTCTCTTTTATATACTTAGTTATAGGACTTATGTCCTGTTAGTCTCAAGTGCTTCTTAAGGATGAATTTTCCATAATTTCGTTGTAGTTTTGATGTGGTTTTAGAAGGAGGGGAGCACACCATTTACCTACTTTACCATCTTGTCTAAAACTCAAGAATTTTTAATGTAAAAGATTTAATACAAGGGAAAAAGAACAGGATAAATCAGGGGAGTTTCTCTTTTATCCCCAATTCCTTATTTCTAATCACTTCCCCTGAGATAAGCACAGAAACATGGTTAATAATTTAAGAGTATGTCAGCCATTACATTTTCTATCCACTTATATTTCTACATATACGTGTTATTGTATATCTTACTTCTTTCACCCAGAATTTTACCTCAATATTTCAAAGTTAGTACAAAATAGATTAATCTAATTCTTATATGGCTAAATTATTTGGTACTAACCATTCATTTGATTTAACCTAGTTTCGCATTTGGTAGGGAGGTATATATAAACAATGTTTTATTTTCTAAGATAATTTATTTTTAATTATTTCATCATATCTTACCTCATTGGCAAGGTACTAAGATGATCTCATTTTGAGAATATTTTGTTCTTGAGATACTCTTTAATATAAAATTTGTTTTATCTGTAATGTATTATATGTCTTTAATAAAATAGCAAGTAATACTTTTAATTTATTGTTAAGTTTTTAAGTTTCAAAGTGAATAATGGATCCTGTTTTTCTTCTAATTATATAACAGATATAACAGAGTCAGCCTTTTATGCATAGGCATTTTTTTCTTCTGGTACAACCATACCACTCTGTCTTATATTTACAAATTGAATATTTCTGTAAAATATTAGAAAAGAAAGTATTTGAATAATCTCTGACATACTTGCTGAAAGCAAGAAAGATTCACATGAACAATTGTTAGAAAAGAAAATTTTTTTGGTTGTCTGTCTCCAATTCTTCTCTCTCACTTTATTTAGATGAGCCTTGTTCAATATAACTAGATGTTTTAATGGAAAATTAAGCATTTAGAATTCAGACAGTGTATGACTTTAAATATATGCTCATTTTACCCAGGAACTTTTAACAAGTATATTAGTACAATATATGTTCAGATCAGAAAACTCAATCAAAAATTGTAATATTTTAAAGCATGTAACAAATCTAATGAAGAATAAGAATCATACTCTCTGGCTCTGAAATGGAGTTTTCTATGCTAAAACTGCATAATCCTGGTGTTAATGGCCAGAGAATAAAAATGTACCAAACTATAATATTCCAAGGCGCTGGCTTAAGAAGGTCACCAGTCACAGAAACAAAAGGGAAGGGAGTGATTAACTCTCATTTACAAAACATAAGCATAACATGCCCACTAATCTAGATTAGGGGGCTAGGAAAAATTTTATGTGAAGAAATTATTAAATTTGCGTATTAGCCTAATTTTGAGTCATAATAAGTTTCTTTAGCAAAAAAAAATGTGCTAATAGTAAGAAAGGCATTTCTGCTCTGTACCAGAGAGCAATGCAGTGATTCATTCCACCAGCTAGAGCAGAACTCAGAACAAAAGATCTGCCTTCAACATAACAATTCTAATTGAGAAAAATGGTTTCTCCAAATGTTCTTTAATATGTTTTTGTTCCATATACTCTATAAGATTTCTAGTCTACATATTGTTGAAGCTTACATGCTATATAAATTACCTTTTATATAGAAAGTACTTTTCAAATCTTAACAAATATCAACTCTCAAAACACACACACACACACACACACACACAGACACGAATGTATCTCCCTATGAGAATCCCTTTTGTTCTTCCTTTTCTATGTGCAGCTTTAAATTATTTTCACCCATTTCTCCAGTGCCCTCCCATCTGGCAACCATCAGTTTGTTCTCTGTATGTATGAGTTTTCTGTTTTGTTTATTCTTTTATTTTGTTTTTTAGATTCCACATATAGATGAAAGTTTTTTAGATTCCACATATAGATGAAATCATTTGGTATTTATCTTTCTCTGTTTGACTTATTTTGCTTAGCATAATACCTTCTAGGTCCATCCATGTTGTTACAGATGGCAAGATTTCATTTTTTAATGTCTGAGTAATATTTCATGTACCACATCTTTTTTATCCATTAATTTATTAATGAACACCAAGGTTGCTTCTATATCTTGGCTATTATAAATAATCCTTTAATAAACATAGGACTGCATATATCTTTTTAAAAACTTTATTAAACTTTGAGGTGACATTGGTTAACAGATTTCAAGTGTATAATTCTATACTATATCATCTGTTTATTGCATTGTGTTCAACACCCAAAGTCATGTCTCCTTCCATCCTCATGTATTTGACTTCCTTATACTCTTCTACCTCCTCCCACCCCTTCCCCACTGAAAATCACCATACTTTTGTCTATGACTTTTTTGTTTGTCTTGTTTGTTCCTTGCTTTCTGTTTTATATCTCACATATGAGTAAAAGTATATGGTTTTTATTTTTTCCTCCACCACAATAAACTCACATCTGCCAGACTAACTATCATCGATCCATCAATAAACAACAAACCCTGGGGAGGACGTGAGGAAAAGAGAACTCTTGTGCATTGTCGATGAGACTGTAAATTGGTGCAGCTACTATGGAAAACAGTATGGAGTTTCTTAATTAATTAAAAATAGAACCACCTTATGACCCAGCAATTCCACTTCTGGATATTTATCCAAAGAAACCAAAACACTAATTCAATGAAGTATATGCTCTCCTATGTTCATTGCAGCATTATTTACAAAGGCCAAGATATGGAAGTAACCTAAGTGTCCATTGATAGTTGAATGGATAAAGAATATGTGGTACATATATTTATAAAATATATAAAAAAGAATGAAATTCTGCCATTTGAACCGACATAGATGGACCTGAAGGGTATTATTCTGAAAGAAATAAGTCAGACAGAGAAAAACAAATACCATATGATTTTACTTACAAGTTGATTCTAAAAAATAAACAAAACAAACAAAATAGAATCATATGCAGAGAACAAATTGACAGTTGCCAGAAGTGAGGAGGGTGGGGGGCAAGTTAAAAAGGAGAAGGAATTAAGAAGTACAAATTGGTAGTTACAAAGTAGTCGTAGGAGTATAAAGTATAGCATAAGAAATATAGTCAATAATATTGTAATAACTATGTATGGTATCAAATGGATATTAGATTTATTGAGGTGATCACTTTGTAACTAATATAATGTCTAATTACTATGTTGTACATCTAAAACTAATACAATATTGTATGTCAGTTGTAATAGAAAAATTAAAAATTTAAATACTATTAGGATTTGGGTAATTACAATAATTTTAACCAATATCAAATTTTAGCCACATGATCCTCCTCTTATATTCATCTATATATACTTATATGCAAATTCATTTTTATAAGGATTCTAGCATTTTATGAAGTTTAGTTCCCCCATGGAATATGCAGCTAAGTAGATGGTTTTTAAAATTTCATTTATAGGTCAAATCTTCTATATATTTCATATTTCCCCAAGTGTCCAGTATAAGGTTGTATAAATAGTGAATATCACTATTAAATATCACTATTTAAGTTGGTACAGAGGTACCAACTTGCAATAAATGATAATTACTAAAAAGACACAGGTTGAAATTTTTTACATTAATGAAAACAAAACTATGCTCAAACATTCCATAATGATGTTAGTCAAATCTAGAATTTTTAAGGAAGTCAACAAATTAAATGGAAGGGATAAAATTCCAACTGTTTTTCTGTACAGTAGGTGAAAAAAGTTCTAGAGAGACCATAAGAACTTATAGAATATAATTCACAATCTTGAGAAAGTCTTTTATAGAAATTCTGAAGTAGAATGTTTAAAGAATTCTATTTTGAGAATTACTTCAAATACCAAAGAGACCATAGAAAAAATGATTGTCTTTTTTCCCGCCTTATTATATAATAATTATGTATTCCATATTTTTACATGGAAATAACTATTTTTCATTTTATTATAAGCTTTATGAATACAATTTGTTAAATTGAATATCATTACCAAACTGGATATATAACATTACTTTTCCATTCCATGTATTATGTTTAGTTACCAGTACTAAGATGAGTAGTATTTAAAAATGAAATTGTCAACAAAGACAAAAGGCAAATGGAAAAAAATAGTTGCAAATCATATATCATATATCAGGTTACTATGCAAAAAGTAGAAAGAACTCATACAATCTCATTAAAAAATGGTCAGAAGACTTAAATAGATATTTCTACAAAACACATACAGATGACCAGCAGGTACATGAAAAGATGCTCATCATCACTAATCATAAGAGAAATTCAAATCAAAACCAAAATGTGATATCACTTCACACCTATTAGGATGGCTATTATCAAAAAGACTATTGATGGGAATGTAAATTGGTGCCGCCACTATGGAAAACTGTATGGCAGTTCTTCAAAAATTCAAAAACCTTATGGTCCAGCAATTCCACTTCTGTGTATTTAGCTGAAGGAAATGAAAAGATATACCCACCCTCATGTTAACTGGAGCATTATTTACAATAACTAAGACATGGAAGCAACCTAAATGTCCATCAGTAGATGGATGAAGAAAATGTGATATTTATATACATATATTATGTGATATACCTTGCAGAGAAAGTAAGATAACTGTAGTCAAGCTCCCTCCCACACCCATAGCTAACTTCCAAGGGGAGGAAATTCAGCACTTCTCTCTCTATGTAACCATGTGCCCCTGTATGCAGACATGGGCTTCCATTATCTGCCAGTGTACCACTATTGTTTAACTTGTGAATTAAAGGCACTCCACCACACACGGTGGTGCCATGCCCTTGTTGCATAACACTACCACCCTGTGAGGCTGGAATAAAAAGCTATGTCACAGCTGCCTATGCTCACCGCATTTTCTTCCAACTGCCCGAGTCTCATACCCCTTACCTGGAACCACGAATCTGCGGCAACTAATGTACATATATTATTATTCAGCCACAAAGAAAGGAGATCTTGCTATTTATGACCACTTGAATGGAACTTGAAAGCATTATGTTAAGTGAAACAAGTCAAACAGAGAAAGACAAATATGTATGATTTCACTTTTATGTAGAATCTAAACAAACAACAAACCAAACTGATACAGAGAAAGATTAGTGGTTGTCAGAGGTGGGTGTGGTGAGCAGCAAAATGGATGAAGGAGGTCAAAAGATACAAAATTCAATTATAAAATAAATAAGTCATGGGGGTATAATATACAACATGGGGATGATAGTTCATAATACTTTATTGCATATTTGAAAGCTGCTAGGAAAGTAAATCTTAAAAGTTTTCATCACATGGAAAAGAATTGTAACTACATGAGGTGATAGATGTTAACTAGATCTAGGTTGATCATTTCACAGTATATACAAAATATTGAATTGTTATGTTGTATATCTGAAACTAATATAATGTTATACATTAATTATATCTCAATTAAAAATATTAGTACAGAAGTCCCACTTTTGAAGATGAAATCTGGAAAGGAAATTGTAATTTTAAAAGCTCCCGAGGTGGTTCTAATGTGCAGCTAAGTTGAAGATCACTATCTATGAGGGTGACAGATACATGTATAAGATTCAGAAACAAATAAGTTCAAAGGTCAGTGACCCAGATTTTTTATGTCACTTCAGATATCGGGGACCCAAGCTCCTTTCATCTTGTTGCTCTATTGCCTAGATCATTTCAATGTCCAAAGTGCCTCTGCCACCTCTGGCCACCATATCCACATTCCAGCCAGCCA
The DNA here is from genome assembly GCF_000325575.1 of Pteropus alecto. Lineage (NCBI taxonomy): Eukaryota > Metazoa > Chordata > Mammalia > Chiroptera > Pteropodidae > Pteropus > Pteropus alecto. The sequence goes on from NW_006434839.1 coordinate 20,834,923, forward strand.
GAAGGCAGAAAAGAAGAGCATGTCCTCTCTCAATAAGAAAACATCACAGAAGTTGCACTTATCACTTTTCCTGTTCATTCCAATTGTCGGAACCTAAATGCACTAGATCACTCCTGGATAATAGAGACATTAAAAATGTAGTTTGCATTTTTGGATAACATTTGCTCAATTAAAAATCACAAATTATATCACTATAGGAAAGGGGAAGAAATTATATTTTAAAATAACATACTTTCTTTCCCAAGAGGTTAAAATTCTATTGCAGTAGGTGAAGAGATTGCCAGTAAAGTTTCTGGATTTGCATTGAGACAGTTAATCTTTCTTGCTGATTTTTTCACTACTATTATATCAGGATGGTATTTCCAAATATTCCTGTATTAACTATAAATGGAAACTGTTAGCCACTAAAGTAGCAACTTCACTTTCAAGGAAAAAGAAATGAAAGAGAAAGCATCAGTGTAGGCAAAAATAACTCCTTCTCAAATCCAAAATTGTTTGCTTTGTTTTCTTGCTTCTTATCCACAGGCCAAAATGATAAATATGCGAATTACTTTTCCTAGACCGTCTCTTTAGTATCAAGTTTGATATTAACTCTAATAGATTCCATAAAAGACACATTTATAACGTATCCGAAGGCACATTTGGGAGATCCTAGCCTGGAGGACTACTTTCAACAAATCTTAAATGTAGTTAAGAGAAGCGAAAAATTGAACTGAAGGTGTTTAAGGTAATGGCAATGGGAGAGCTGACGACCAGCAGAACCTAATTTTGAGCAAATAAGTCATCACGTGTGAGAAAGATCTAGGTGTAGAACTATAAAGGAGTAAGTGTGTGGACACAGTTATCAGTTAATTATAAGCCCACAATGTATATATGGTTCGACCACATAAAGAATTCTATTTTTCATAGACAAGTGACATCTTTAAAAAAATTCAATATTAATCTATTTCCTTGAATAACATTTTTAAGTTATTTTTGAGTAATTTTTTTTTTTTAAGTACAAAGAAGGATAGTGGAGGAATCTGATAGAGAGCACTTGAACCAAGTGAATGAAGTTAACAGTGTCTATAATGGGGCAAATTAATATTAGGTGCCTAATGTTTGTCAAAGGACATATAATCACCGCTGCAATATTATTAGCCAAAAAAAGAAAGAAAAAAAAAAAACAAGTAAATCATAATCTAAACCTAATCATGAAAAACATCAGTTTTATTTAAATGTCAAGCCAAATGTAGCACTAATATTCTATAATCTCTACTAATGTATCATTCTTTAGCATTCTAAAGATCTCATTGCTTCTAATTACCTTTCCTTTTCAGAAATATCTGAGTTATTCTGGGCCATTAATGCCATCCTGTTACAGATGTGCATTTTCTTAATTCTAGTCTACTCAGAGCTGATGGAACATCCAGATGGTACATAAAGACTACATACTCTCCATTTTTGTTGATAACTCAGGACCCCACCTTATTCCTCATTGGAAGCTTGAATATAAGCACCTTCCCAAGTTGATATGTCACAAAAGTTACATGTTTGGTATTTACAGGTCATTAGTTAATGGCCTGTATCTGGGAGATCCTAATTTAGGATTGGTTAAGACATATCGAAAGTCTGAATAGAGAAAATGGAGAGAAGGCTCTGGGATATAGGGGAGAAAAGTTCTAAAAGAATAACCTTTGACTGTTACATGAAAAGAAGGAAAAAAAAGTTGTTGAAATCAAACTTGTTAGGCAAGAACACCAGCGATACAGATGTAAATGTTTGCACATTTTAAAACCATGGTATTTCAGGAGGAAAAGAGGACATGGCCTCTGACCCGAGACACAACACTTACCTGTGAACCTGCTGTCTTCCTCTTCCTTTGCTGAGTTTCTTCCTCAGGTGAGAGTATGTGGAAAAATAAATCACAAATTTATCTTGAGAACATGACTTTAAAGACTTCAGTACAGACTCTTTGTATGCTACCACCACATCCACAGGCAGAAGGGACTTGAAATACAGGAAAGTTCATCCTTCCCTATCCTCTGTCTCAAGAGAAATTCAGGAACAAGGTCCTACAATGAGACCAAACTTTCAGTTTCTCCTTCCCTATCATCAGGGGCTCTCTATTCCCACAGATGCCCCCAAATTCTGCTGCAGCCCAGATAACATGTATTGCACAGACCTCCCTGCCAAATCTGCATAGAGGAGACCCTGTTACTTCTCCATGGACCAAAGGCTGGACTCAATTCTCATAAATATACACAGGAGTACTCTTACTAAACCCTGACCTCACCTTAAAATCACCTAGAGCTCTTAATTAAAACAACGTTGATGTTCCCACCCAGACCAATTGACAGAATCTGTGCAGAGGTTGTGAGGGAGGACATAGGTGATTATAGTTCTGAAAACCCCACTTGTGATTCTACTTGAAAGCCTGAGCTAAGAGCCATTTTCTAAGCCTCACTGCTCAAACTTTAATTCCATAAAAATCACTTGTATGGGTGTTAAGTAGTCTTATTGTGGTGAACATTTCATAATATATACAAATATCGAATTACTATATTGTACACCTGAAACTAATATAATGTTATATATCAATTTTATCTTAATTGAAAAATAGCTTGGAGATAAAAAATACAATACAAATACATAGGGAAGAATTAGTCTTCTCTGGAGCTCTTAACCCTCTCCCAGAATGTGACCTGGATTATTTTTAAAAATATGATTCTTCTAGGAAAGAAAAACCAATGAAAATAACACTTAGAGATCTTAGATTGTACACTTTTTTTTTTTTTCTATGCTTAAGGTCTAGGTTACATTTGAAGGAGAGGAGTCAACCCTTAATTTTATTTTTTACTTTAAAATATAAAAATAAATATGGTTAATGAGGATAAAAGATCTTTTAAATTATTTAAAGATATTCTAAGCAATAGTAGCTGCCTTTTTACTGGTTTTTCTAGAGAAGGAACAGAGAGAAAAACATGAGTATGAGGCATTCAGATAGGCTCTTGTAGGACTTATACAGCAGGTCAAAAATTCATTTAAGATCACTAACAATTTCCTAAGCACAAGTATGGAATGAAGATCCAACTTAACATCTAACTTAACAAACTCTTTTCCAATAATAACATAAATAGAATAGGTTTTTTAAAAACCAAGAATTTTTCAATAGTATTCAGTCATTTTAAATATTATTTAATTTTTTGAATACATACTACACCCAAAAATTCAGTTGAAAGACTTTACGATAGTATCCCATCTTATCCAGATACCTCCAATTGCACCAATTTGCAGTGCACCAGTGAAACATACTACTGAGATTTTGAAACACTCATTTTTCATCCAGATGTTTTAATTGCATGCAAGCACCATTGTTGACTATTAACACTGATGATTGTAAAAGGTCTTACTTTTCAGTATGAAGGTTAAATTTAGATTTTTTAAATCTCCCTTTATTTTTGTCTTATTTCATTTTATTCTGTATTATCTTATGACAGGAAAATGAAACAAAAGGAAAAGGAAGTTTACACACGTTTTATTTTAAGTTACAGTTTATATGAGCATCAAACACAAGTGTTTTATTTAATTCCTCGGGTTGATACTTTTCTGGTTTCCTGAAATATAATACCCATTAATCCCTGTTTGCAGATACCTTGAAATATTTATTGAATAATACAATACAGATTCTAAAACATAATCTTCTTTTATGAATACTGGCACAATTTCACCCAGCTCTGCGGGAGATTTAAGAAAAATGGCAGGGCAAGATCAGACATTGTTTACATCTCACCTCCAGCAAGATATAACTTTACTCTTGGCTGACCTTTAAGCGAAAGCAATGGTTATGTAACCAAGTAAGCTAAAAACTAAACAGGAAAAGTCACAGAACTGGGAATAAACTATAAACTTACACTATTTGTTAAACTGAGATTTTTATCACGTTGCTCAAAGAAACACTAAAGTTTCCCAAATGGAAAAAAGTGACTCATATTTTATCTTTGCTATCTGAATGTATATATAAATATTTCAGTATTTAAAAGAAGTTATTTAGGAGTCTACTATAAATCTTGTAGTGTTAAGTAATATTATTCATTGACAAAATACAATTTTTGAACAAACTGCATTCTGTATTCATATAAATATTGGTTATAATTAATACTCATGCTATTTTGTTTCTAAAACATACATTCTGAGATTATTCTTGAACAGATTTATCTTTAGAAAGTTTTAAATACAACCTGATCAAGGGGCAAAAGAAAAACTTCTTAAAGTCTTTTTTTAGCATTATCATTTGAAGCATATGATCAAGTTAATAGTGGCTACATTTTGTGTTCAACAGAAAAAAAATTCTTGCCAAGGGGAAAAAATATAAAAGAAATAGCACAACCTAGAAATATTTTAAGATTTTGAAAGATCTTATTTTTAGCAATGTATAAATATCTTTAGCAAACTATAGGTCCTTTTCGATGTCCCTGTAATAAGAGTATCTTTACATTTTTGACAGAATTGAATAATCATCTAGTATATTTTATATTTCACATGCAGCAGAATCCTTAATAAATCTATAGTACATTTTTAAATCATTTAAACAAGGAAATTATAACATGAATTGCTATCGAAGGAATATGAAAAGAAAGCTGGTGAATGAGAGATAAAATTGCATTGAAATGTATGAAATGAATAACATGTTAGATGCTGTGCATTCACAGATGAACAGAATACAGATTGCTTACAGTCTAGTGGGTAAGATGTAGACAAGAGACAAATAATTAAAATACAGTAAGCCAAGTAGTAAAATAGAAAATGATATCCAAGTACCTAGCAGAGCATCTAAGTGCGTCTTGGAGGAGGACGGGTTATTGGAGAAGAATTCTCTGTGAAGGAACAAAAATAAGCAAAAGAGAATATAATCCATCATAAAAATAAAAGTAACTTGATATGAATGGAGTAATAGATATCAGAAGATGAAGGATGAGGTTAAAGAAGGAAGTCAGTCTGGAAGAGCCCTATAGCCATGTGAGCTTAATTTTTTTTCTAAAAGAATAAAGAGAAACAATCTAATAATTGTACCAAAGAGTTTTAAATAGGAGACTGACGCCATCATGTCAGCTCTTAGGGTGATTTTTCTGGTTGCATTTGAAGTATGAATAAAAGGAATGAAAGACCAAAATCGAGAAGAGTCAGTACTGAGAGCTGTATTAGTCAGAGTTCTCTAGAGAGCCACTAGGATATAAAGATTTACACAACACAAGATTTATTATAGTACTAGTTCATGGGGTTCTGAAGGCAAAGAGATCCCAGCAAGCTGGAGAACCAGTAAAGCTGAGTCTGAAAACCTGAGAATTCTGTGGGGAGGAGATTGGTGGAAGGGTGTCACTGACATAAATCAGAGTCTAAAGACCTGAGAACCAAGATCTCTGAAATTCGAGGGCAGCTCAAGAAAAGAGGGAGAGAATGTGCCCATCCTTCACCTTTTTTGTTGTATTTGGGCCCTCAACGAATTGGATTATGCATGCCCATATTGGTGAGGATGGATCTCTTCTGTCTACTGAATCAAATATTAATCTCTTCCAGAGACATCCTCACTGACACTAAAAAATAATGTTTTACCAGCTCTCTGGGATCCCTTAGCCCCATCAAGTTGACATGCAAATTTAACTATCACAGGAGTCTGTAACATTAATCCAAGTGAAAGGCTATAACAGTACTGGAAGAGGAAAGAAGAAGATGGATTTCAGAGCTTTTTAGGAAGTATTGGATTGCAGTAAGAAAAAGCAAAATGGCCGTGGCACTCACTGAAATAAGAACATGGAAGGAGGGCTAGGTATGGAGAGGGAAAATAATAAATGCAACTTTGGACATCCTGTCCTTCGAAAAACCTGGATGTGAATATCAAAAAAAAAAAAAGCAGTGAGATACATGGGAAAATCTGAATAGGAATTATGTAGTTTTGATATATAAATGAGATTTAAAAAAATTGTCATCTCCTTCAAATGTACATTTACAACTCAAAGAACACAACCATCTAAATGTATTACATGTAATGCTTTTACTAAAGCAATAATATTCTAATCAGGAAGATAAATGATGATGTGACTAGAATACCTTTGGGGGAGAAGAATTGGAAGAGTATCAATAAAAATTTAAACAAACAAACAAAAGGAATACAATAAGATTTGACTGAGCATGAAAAATGTAATGGGGTTAGGTCCAGAGTTTGTTGAAGACACAAGGCCAGCAATAGTTTTGGTGTTGCTCTTGTATTCCATTTTTCCGTTTGTTTTTATTTGTAACGTCCGTTTTTCTTTGGTAAGATTACTCAGCTTTTACAGCATTGTAAGGCGATTTGTATTAAAAAGGAGCTGTAACTATCAATTTCCCATGGAGGAAAGATCCATAAATTACAGCTCAGGTTATTTGTCAGTTATGTAGTTTAAAATTCCTTGGCAGATAGGATTAAAGTGTAAGAATTGATCCTGAACTCCAGCTGAGGAGCTTGTGAAATTATAAAGATAATATGTTCACTACAACATCTCCTGCTGCCCAATTTAAAGGTGCTGGGTAGGAGGTCAGTGGAAAGGGAAGGCAATTGGATGGCACTGTTTGAAATAATTTAAATAAGTGCTTTGTAAGAGACTAACATATATGTAAAGGAATGAATTATTTTTTTTCTTTTTGGCTAAACAGAATCTTTATCTAATCATCTGATTTATGAATGAAAGATTTCACCTAGAAACTCGAGTCTTTCGGCCAGTCCAGTTTTCAGCAGAGCATTATTTTCTATGTATAATTTTTGATGCCTTATCTAGCCTTTTTTTTAAAACGATGAATACGTGTCATTATTTTCTCTGTACCTTTTTCCTCAACAAAACATTCTGTGGTCTTATAATTCTCACATAAAGAAACTTCTGCTGCTGGAATGCTTAATCATTTTGTGGGTATATTTGTTGCTCAGAAGCCGTACTGAACCTCTCATAGATCCGAAGGTTGTTGTGCTATATGTTGGCTGGGTGAACTAAAACAAAATAAAAAACATGACATCACATAGTCTTTCTTTGGAACAGCCAGGTATTTTGAAATCAGATGCTTACTTATATACAAAAGCTTATGTTGCCTGATTGATTTGTTCCAGAAGAGTTTTAGGTATTTACAAAGATGCATATGATATGGCAAAATAAAAATAATTTCCAACTTGTAGAAGGAAAGGGTATATAAATGAGATTCAAAAAATTGTCAAGAATATGAAAGAGGAAAGGAAGAAGGAACCAGGAATGAGGGCAGAACACAAGATACATGAGGTGGTATCCACTTGAAAAGATAAACTCAAAATATGCTCTAAGCTTGAAACATCAAGGAGGAAATGGTATTTAATTATAAGGTTGACAGTATCTATGTGGAAAAAAATGAAGTATTAGTACAGAAGTCCATTGAGTTTGATTTACAATCTGAGAGAGAGAGAGGGGATCCTTTATAAGGAAATGAACAATAAGTTTCCATCATTATAAGAGACATAGTAAGGAGTTTCTCTCTTTGTGTCTAACAATGTCCATCATAGAGGCAGGTGACACCTCCTGAGTTGTAAGAGGAATCTCAGGAGTGGGAGAGAATTAGATGTCAAATTACCAACACGACGCCTAGCCAGAAAACGCTAAGAGCCCCAAGTATACGACTATAGTTTTTTACTGGAAAATAGAAGGAAATAAAATAAAAAGTATAATGTGCAATATTTTTATGCTATCATTTGCTTTATAGCTTAACAGGAATTTTATAAGTCAAAAATCCCTGAAATTCAACCGCAGTGGAGAGGAAAGAGCAGTGGATTGGAGTGAAAGCCTGAGTTTGGGCTCCAGCTCTGCTAACTTCTAACAGTATGATTTTGCTGGGGCAGGTCATGAATGATATTACTGAGGTCCAGATTTCACATCTGTAAACAAGGGGTTAATAATACCAATTCAGAAACTTTGTGAAGATTACACAAATTATTGCATATAAACAGTTTTTCATTTCATTATCAGAAATATCCTTTTCTTTATATTATCTGAAAGATCTTTATATTTTGAAGATGTATTTCAAGTGTATTACAATTTGTTTTATACCACCTTACCTGATAATTTCTTTATGTGAATTCACAAATAAATATCAAAAGATATTGTAATTATTATTGATAATAATACCCATCATTATCTAAGCTCCTAGAATATGAAAATCAATCTAGTAAATGCTTAATATATTTTACCTTACACAACCTTAAAACAACATTTATGAAGCAAGTATTATTTCTCTACCCATTTTATAAATTGTGAAGTTAAAGAGATAAAGTTACTTAGGTGGGGTTAGGAATGTAAAATTTGCCATAGGAGAAGATGGAATAACTGAAAGAAACTCTGTGATGGTGGGGGGAAAAGAAATATTTAAATACAAAAAGTGTCTGTTACATGATAAAATTAGACTTTTAAAGTATTGGTACTTACTGATATGTGACGGAGAATTTTTTTTACAAAAACATATTTGAGTAAAAATTTTAAAAACTATGGTATCCAGTAAAATATTTAAGGTAGTTTACAGAGCATCCCAATCTTTAATATTCAAAACTCAGGGAGCCCATAGCATACCTCTATATATTAGTCTACCACCAAAGGGTCAGATGCTGTTGGCATTTTGCACCAAAGCCCCCCAAATAGCTAATCTAAACTTTAGAGTGACAGTGAAAATCATAATGCTTAGATCCTAAATAGTCATATTTTGTTAGATATATTTTGAGAGGAATACATTTTTTTCCTTTCAAAATTAGAAAACTAGTTTTTAAAAGTTCCCATATAAAAATTTATCTTTACATAAATTCACAACTCATTATTAAAATAGACACCATTTTCTTTGTTCATTTTAGGTCAAATTTCATTCCAAGAAAGGAGTCAAGAAGAAATAATCCACCTTGAGTTCTGTACAGGGGTTACAAAAACTCAGAGACAAAAAAAAAAAAATAGAATGTTGAATATTTGGTGGCAGAAGGAAATTTAACTTTGGGTAGTGAACACACACTACAATATACATATGATGTATTATTGAATTGTACTCTTGAAACTCATTTGATTTTATTAACCAATGTCATCCCAGTAATTTTAATTTAAAAAAAGAAAAAAAATGGAATGTTGAATAATTAAAAGCACTAAAAAATGTAATACATTTTATTTGGAACAGTAAATATTCCCATAAGAATACAATAGGCCAAATAAACTTTATTAGTTTGCTAGGACTGCCATTACAAAGTACCATAGACTTAATAGAAATTCAATTTCTCACAATTCCGGAAGCTAAAAGTCCCATATCAAGATGGTGGCAAGGTTGGTTTCTCCTGAAGTCTTTCTTGGGTTTGCAGATGGCTGTCTTCTCCCCGTGTCTTTCCATGACTTTTCCTCTGTGCCCATCAATATCATAATCTCTTCTTTGTATAAGGATACCAATCATATTGGATTAGGGCCTACCCTAATGACTTTATTTCAACTTAATTGCCTTTTTAAAGACCCTATTTCCAAATACAGCCATAGTCTGAGATACTGGGAGTTAGGACTTCAACATATCAATTTGGGTGGGGGAGGACAGTATACAGTTCATATCATTAATAGAGCCTAAATATGGGGGAAAGAATGATATCATATGTTATAGCATAAATATTTTTAACTCATTTCCTTTTCGCCTCAAAAATACTTGCTGGCTGTGCTTGCAGTTGCAGCATTTATCCCAAGATAACTCACAAATTGTAGTTCTAACGTTACCCCTAAAGTCTGCCACCAAATATCTTGCTTTTATTATTATTTTCGCATCACTTTAGTGTATCAATAGTCTTTGGAAACAAATGACATAATTCTATTTATAACATTCTGTTTTTAGTAGTGGTATTTCCATTTACAAAATATAGTAATTCTTGACTGCTAAAAATGTCAAATCCTAGAAAACGGAGCATTCCTACACATGATGTTAATATTGTTCTCAAACAGATGTTAACTGGAGATTCATTTGATGAATCCAATTTATGTATATATTTCTGTTACATTAGGATTAGAGTCAAGTTCTGTTTAGAAATAACTCCGAGAACAGATTTTATATTTTATTTTCACATTGAAAACCAGTCAGATTTGCTTCAGCCTCAAAGAGCATGTTAATGTAAAATTAAATTAACACTGGGAGCGAGCTGCACTTTTTTTTTCTAAATAGGAAATGGGTTAAATAAATATTAAGAATAATATTGTAAATATAGCATAGTAAATATACATCAATAATAATTTAGTAATTTATATTGATTTATGACCTTAAAATGCCTGAAGAACATCAATATGCTTACATGTCCTAGCTGTTGTAGAAGCCAGCTACATAGATCAGTTCTGTATTCCTCTCACCATCACCCAACCATAGTTATGTGTTTATTCCTAGGAGCTGACAATCTAAAAGGTAAAAATGTTCAGACCTTTGGGATTTAATATCTAATTGCAGTATCCGTGTGGATGTTTGAGAAAGAATAAATAACAATACAAGTTTGCATGTCCTAAATTCCAAATCAGAGATCATCTGTTTTCCTGATTCTGTGGTCATAGCAGCCAGTTCTGTGTTAATTTCTAAAGGATTCCAAGAAAAAACTAATGTTATTAAATATGCAGATAATTAGTGGAATAGAATTACAGAAGAAAGAACAGTAGTAATACACCTTTTGAAGGCCCCTGATTTCAAATCCCTTGATCTTCCTTTGAGTCTCAATGAGGCAGAAATAGAATGTTTAAAAAATCTCCTCAATTATTTAAAAGTTCATTATTTGGAGTTAATTCAACTGAGGTTTGCCATAACAAGAAAATGATAATTAAATTAAGGATTTTTAAAATATATATATATATATATTTAGTTCATGTGAATTCAGTAAATACATTTTTACAACCTAGGAGACAGAAGGGATGAGTTGTTTTGACTCCTTCAATCAAGCTTTCATGTCTTTTTACTGGCATGAAGATTTGGCCTAATTCAATTCCCTACTTCACTGTCAAAAGTGGGAGTGGAGATGGGGAACAACTTTTGTTATATGATATGTGTACAACTATTAACAGAAGTCTCTGATGGAATAGATTAAAAAGTACGAAAATATCTTACAATGGTCAGAATATTAGAGTATTTGATTTTGCAGGTAGAAAAACTTAGAATTGAAGTTAATTAGAATTCTTGATAGCATTTTAGTATAGTAAATGTAGATAATATATTAGTTTTAAGCACATGGAAAGTCTCTCAAAAGAAGAGTTTAAGGAAACAGTGTAGCATAATGATTAAACTAGACATGGTTTGTGCCTAGACATGAACCCCCTAACTTACTATTTGCATTCCTTCGGCAAATTGCTTTTTCTCTCTAATGCCTTAATTTTATCAACTGTAAATGGGGATAATAATGGTATCTGCCTCGTATAATAACCATGAGGACAAAATTCACAATAGATGTTAGCTATTCTTGGTAGCTGTGGGTCCCAGGTCTGGCTGTATCCAGGCTCTCAGCTAGGGATAGGACTCCGGATTTAAAATGTTATATTAATGTAGTAAGGTGCCTGTGCCTAACTTATGTAAATATGAGTCAGCTTATTGTTTATTATGCATGTGTGGCAGAATGCCACTATTGTTCTCTGACATATATAAAGCCCATGCGGTCCCCTAGAGCAGAAGCGCATATTCCCAGCAATAAAGTTGGTGCCAGCTGTTTCATTCTCATGGCTGCTTGTACATTCTTTCGACTGGGCGTCTCACCACCAAAACCTTCCTTTCTAGATCAGCTCGGCACTGATACATGGCATAGCTGGCAGGATGAAGTGAGTACAGCCCCTAGCGCTCCGGACAGTCCCCAGGTGGAGAATACCTGGGTGGATGACATGTGGCCCCCTGCCTCCCAGTGGTATCCTGTGGCTATGTATCTGGCTACATGGACATCCTTGGGGGATTGGGATGGAGTGAAGCTGCAACCAGAAGACATTCGGAAAGCCCTGGAGCCAAATGTCCCGGACCACTCATTGGGAAGCAGTAAATCGGGTGGCTTGGATATTCCTGGCAGTGCTGTGGCAGGCCAGCCCGGAGGTGCAGGACCAGGCTCAGTGGGTACAACAATTGCAATGTCAGGAAGAAGCTTTGGAAAGGCAGCTGGCAGCAGCAGAACACATGCTGCAGGACCCTGACAGGTCATTGCCATGGTCTCTGTCTGAGAGCCCGCCAGTGATACAGCAGCAGATTGGAGTAGAGCAGCCATTGGCCCTGGGTTGGGGGTGGGGGTAGTGGGGGACAAGCTGGCAGCACCTCCCAAGCTAAAAAGCATACCACTTTGATCCAGTACACTCCCACTGAATTCCGGGACCTGACAAAACAGGTATGGCAGAGAGCCAGGGAGAGATGGCTCAGCTGGCCTCTATAACGGTGATACCGTCCCTCAGGCTGCACCTCCAGAAACTGGCACATTCGGCTCAGTGTGTAGGCAACCACTCTCTCATTAACTGGCTCATGTCCACTGCACGGACAGTGTGGGCCAACTCTGGAGTGCTGCCAGAGACAGTTAGCAGATGGACCATGTACTTAGATCTTGTCCAGATAATTCGGGAAATGGGCATGTGGCAGATGTTTCGCACCCAGTACACTAGCCCCGATGAGGAGGTATTTCCAACCCATATGAAGGACTTGATCTTGACCTCTGGCCTGGCTGGTACTTTTGGCACCACGGTGGCACTGCTGGCCCCTTCTGTAGATAAGCAGATCCACAAGGTAACATCGGCCATGGCAAAGTTGGGGGATGTGGAAGTGAAACGCAAGGAGTGTTCCACTCAAGTGCGTGCTATACCATCCACTGCACTCCCAAACCAGCTAGTGTGTGGACAGAGGTGTGGCCAAAAGGTGGGAAAGCGAGGCAGCACCCAGCCCAATCAGCTGTGAAAGTGAGCCTCAGGCAAATACGGTTTGATCTCCTCGCAGCAGGTGTCGCTGCAGAAAAAACTGAGCAGCAATCTAATGAAGTGCTGCTGGTGCTGTGGAATCAGCTGTACCCCGACCAGCAGTTCACTCCTATTCCCAGTAAAGCCACAACCCGTGAGGTGTGGTGGGCCTATTACTTCCCTGATTAGAGATTCAGCCAGGACATCCAGTTGGCGGGGGGAGCCAGTCGACCAGAGGCCGTGTGTGGAACTGGCTATACATTGGTCCTCCCGCAATGCGCAAAGAGTATTAGCCCTCATTGACACGGGTTCTGGCAGCACCCTGCTCTATGGGAATCTGGACCAGGTTTTCAGGCCCACTGCAACCATAGAAGGCTATGGGGGTAGAATCATTCACTTGCGGCAAGTCCCTATGACATTAGATATTGGCAGATTGCCTCCTTGGACATACCAAGTATACATATCCCCCATATAGGAGTACATTTCAGAGACTGATGTTTTGTGAGGCTTGACTGTAAATACCGCTGCTGGTGAATTTTGCCTTCATATCTGGGTGGTGAAATACAAAGCCCTATTGCTTGCCAGATGGCCATGAGGAAATAGGATGCACCGTTCTGAAGCTGGAAGAAGCAGTGTCATTTGGCCTACTCATAGCCCATACAACTTCCCCGTGTGGCCAGTGAAGAAGCCTGATGGCACCTGGAACATGACATTTGCCTATCAGGAGCTGAATAAGGTTACGCTGCCCATGCATGTCGCCATACCAGATAGAACGGACATCATGGACCAGTTGTCACATGAACTTGGATGATACCATTATGTGGTGGACTTTGCAAATGCTTTTTTCTCTATTGCCATAACCCCAGAAAGTCAAGAACAGTTTGCTTTCATTTGGGAAGGGCGACAGTGGACATTCCTCGTCCTTCCCCAGGGCTATCTGCACAGCCCTACCATGTGCCACCCACAGTGCACTTGTATCATTACATTGATGATATAATGTTAACTTCTGATTCTCTTACAGAACTAGAAGCTGTAGCGACCAGCCCACGAGAAGTTCTCGCTGAGTGTGGTTGGGCAGTCAATGAGGACAAGTTCCAGGGACCTGCGTTCTCTGTCAAATTCTTGGGAGTTGTCTGGTAGTGAAAGACAAAAGTAATGCTGGAGGTGGTGATTGATAAGATACAAGTATATCCCCGACCTGAAACCGTGAAGCTGTTCCAAACTTATTTGGGACTGCTGGGGTTTTGGAGAGTGTTCATTTCTCATTTAGCCTCTTTGATGCTACTCCTGCACCGTCTAGCCCAGTGGGATTGGATCCCCAAGTTAGAAGAGGCCTTTAAGGCTACAAAGCACAAGTCCAAACTCTATGCGTAGTAGATCCAG
>NW_006434839.1:20849290-20860939 GCF_000325575.1 Pteropus alecto
AAGCAGCATGGTTCCTGAAAGGTATCGATAGACTTCTGGTCCCAGTGTGGAAAGGCACGGAAGTGCGGAATTCTCTGATAGAGAAGCAACTGGCTGCCATATATGCAACCCTTTTGTCCAGTGAGGCCATCACTGGTCCCAATCCCATACTGTGCAATCCACATACCCCATGGAGGGGTGGCTGCAGTCTTGGGTGAAGACTCTCTGAACAGGAATTGCACAAACTCCTACACTGACCAGCTGAGAGGCGTACCTGGAAAAGCAGGCACAGTTCTCTACACTCCCTATTAGGACCGGTGCAGTTTCAAGTAGAGCTCCTGGCGGAACCTGCTGAGATGGGGGACATGCCAAGTCCCTATATAGAGGGTCGGGCACCCATCCCTGAGGATGCCTGGTACACAGATGGCTTATGCCACGGGCAGCCCCTGACATGGCCTGCCGTGGCATTAAAGCTGTCCACAGAAACATTTTGGTATAAGACCAGTGGTGCTGGACAAACCAGCCAATGGGCTGAGCTTCACGCTATGTGGTTGGTCCTCCTGAATGAAACTGGCCCGGTACATGTCTGCACTGACATTTGGGCTGTATATCAACTTCTAACTCTGTGGCTGCCCCAGTGTGCTGCCCAGGAGTAGATGATAGGCCACCGTCCCCTTTGGGGCCAGGGTTGTGGGAAAACCTCTGGAAGCGGAGTCTTTAGCTGGGGGCCACTACATACCATGTCCCTGGCCATCAGCCATTACAGGCCCTGAGCAATGATGAAGCCAGTGCGCTGGCACAAGTCCACTCCGCCTATGTACCATCAGTTCCAGCAGACATTTGCCCCTGGCTCCACTGAAAACTGGGGCATGTCAGGGCTCGTTCCATGGAACAGGTAGAGAAGCGATGCGGGCTATCAAGCACAAGCACAAGTTGCAGTGTCACAATGTCCCTGGTGTGCTGAGCAGCACCCAGAGATGCGGGGGGTAAAGAGTACCCCAGGGGTGGTGCCCCATGGGGCTATGCCACTCCAGGAATGGCAAGTGGACTATATAGGGCCTTTGCCCAGAGACCAGGGGCATCACTGTGTATTCACAGGTGTGGACACGGCTACTGGTCTAGGATTTGCATGGCCGGTGGCAGCTGCTGATCAACACTATACTGTAACTGCTTTGGAGCACCTTGCGGCAGCCTATGGCCAGCCCTTATTAATCTCCAGTGACAAAGGCACTCACTTTACTGGACAGGAGGTGCAGACCTGGGCCCGCACCAATGATGTGCAGTGGCAGTTACATGTTCCTTATCATCCACAGGCAGTTGGAATGGTAGAGCAGTTCAATAGCTTGCTGAAGGATAAACTGTGTGCCTTGGGCCTGGGCTGGTGCCATTGGCACACTAACCTCCCATAGGTTATACACCTTCTGAATGAGCAGCTCCAGCAAACAAGGTTGTCTTCCCTTGACAGGTTATAGCCGACTTGCCACAGGCTATCAAAGTGTACCCAGGCATCGCTGCTAAACAATTCTTGCACCGGGCCTACCAGGGAGCTTTGCTCCCACAACTTTTTGCAGCAGATAAGCAGGTCATCTAGTCATGGCCCTGGACTATACAGGTAACACAGGAGCCATGAGTGGCTCTGGTGAAACCCTGGAGACAGGACTCATGCAATGGGTTGTGGGTAGAACACTGGATTTACATTTGGCCCTCGCCCTTGCGAGTGTCACTCCCTATGATGGCGAAGGGTTCACTGTTAACAGGGAGTTTTGTCCTTAGCCTCTGGCCCATTCCTGTCTATACTGCGACATTGGTGGAGACCCCCTGACCTGCTTCCCTTGGAGAAACTGTCTGGTATCAGGCCAGGGGAAGCTTCTCTTCCCGCCACCCTTGTATCTCAAGATGGGCAGGTGGCCTGAGTCCTCCTGGAAGAACAAGACTTGCCCCTAATGATCATTTTGTCTGCTCTATTGTATCATGTAGGCTGACAAGAGGGAACAGTGTCATGTCCTGGGCTCATGTGTTTGCTGCTGTCCACAATGTTTCCTGCCGCTGAGTGTGTACTGAACTACCGGTGGAAGCAACCGAGGGACTGTCTTGGCACATTACTCCGGCTATGGCTGAGAATTGGACGTGGCTGTGTACTTGAAACACCACACCTAAATGGGACCAGTGACAGCGGGCCACGGAAGTGCTGCTCCACTGTGATTATCACAACTCCCCGCCCCTCATAGGCTATGCCATTTCCAGTGGTTGGAGGTGGCTGGCAGGAGAACATGTGGAATTGCAGGAGCAGGCCCCCTCACTACATAGAGCAAGTAAGATCTGTGCCCAGCCATATCATGGGGTGGCTACCCTCTGAGCTGTGCTAACACCACCTTTGCTAATATTTCCAAGGTCTGGTGGAATGGGCAATGTTATATCAGTACAGATCCAACTGACTGGCTACCTGCAGGCACTACGTCTAGCCCTACTTGCCCACTGATTGGACCGGCCATTGTACTTGGGAATGTCCCTATTTAGCTGGACGCATATTATCCACCTCACCCCAATTGCCTCATTATTGGGATCCCATATATCATTGCTGGCACCAGCAGAAATGGGCAACATGGTGGTTCTACCCCGGGCATTATTCATTCCAGGGGTGGGATCCATAGATGTAGAATTGCAGGTAGAAGATTTAGCCCAGCACACTGCATTGGCATTGAACGCTATGCATCAGGCTATAACCCTTATTAATGGATAAAACCACGCAAATGCAGAAAGTAGTTCTGCAAAACCGCATGGTCCTTGATCTAACTGCTGCCCAGGGTGGCATCTATGCCCTACTCCATGTAGAATGCTGTGTCTACATTCCTGATCATGCTGAGCAGTCACAGGCAGTTCTCCAGGAAATGGATGCTGAAGTCCAAGCCATCCATGCCCTGGGAGAAGACCTCTTGGAAACTTGGTGGAATTCCTTGGGGTCCTCCTGGCAGTGGACAGTAGCCATTCTAGACCTTGTAGCCTGTAGCCTGGTAGTTTACATTGTTGCTGTGGATCGTGGGCCCAAGGTAGCTCCCTGTGGGCCAGATCCCGCACGGCAAACCTGTAGGGGTGGAGTGTGGGACCCAGGTCTGGCTGTGATCCAGGCTTGAAGCTAGGGATAGGACTCCAGATTTAAAATGTTACATTAATGTAGTAAAGTGCCTGCGCCTAACTTATGCAAATATGCCTCAGTTTATTGTTTATTATGCATGTGTGACAGAATGCCACTATTATTCTCTGACATATGTAAAGCCCATGTGGTCCCGTAGTAGAAGCGCACACTCCCGGCAATAAAGTTGGTGTCTGCAGTTTTATTCTCACGTCAGCTTCTTTTGCATTCTCTCAACTGGGCATCTCACCATTGAAACCTTCTCTTCTTGATCAGCTCGCACTGACAGTAGCCAATAATTTAGAGTATAGTTAACATTTTGCTAAACGTTTCTAAGCAATAATTTTTAACCTCATCAACACATTGGAATCATCCTAGGATATTTTTAATCTAATATTTGGCCTTATCCATAGAGATTTTGATTGAATTGGTATAAAGTTAGGCCTAGATATCTGTGAGTTTTAAAAGTTTCCAGGTAATTCTAACATCTAACCAGAATTGATAAGATTTGATCCAAATAACCCAAGGCCAATGTGCAGCATTAGACGGCCCTGTCAGTATCTGAACCAGTCCTAGAGTAACTTTTCCCAAACTGTATTCTGGCATTCCACCAAGATGCTTCCTAAAACAAACAAACAAATAAACCAATAAAAACCAACCTAACAGGGAAAGATGCAGTGTTAACTAAGTTCGATGATGTATATATTTTTTTGAAGATTCGTTTTTACATTAGCATATTAAAAGATCTGAGAAGTCCTGCTTTAAGTATATTTGTTTATTACTGATAAACCCAGATTTCCCCAAACTTTTTGTAATAAAGAAACACTTTCTTGATAAATATTTAACTTTCTGCTCTATAATACAGTGGTGTCACCAAGTATCATTCCTATTGGCTGCAATACCAATTAATTAATAATATTTAATTGATATAATATGTATTATTTACATCCATTAGCTCCATTCCCTGTTCTAGGTACTGGAAATTTAAAACTAAAAGCATAGGATTTGGCCTTTAAAATCACCTATGGAGTCTTTTTTTTAAATACAGGTACCTTAACTTCACACCAGACCTACTACTTGTTCTATGACAGTGACCTTGCCAATAAATGTTTACTAGTTTTTTAACCGTTTACTGGAATTCTGATAATGAGCTGGGTTTGGAAATTACTGATTCATAACCTAGCCTTTCATATTAAACCATGTAGTTTCAACCTATTTTGAAAATATCCATGAAGAAAATAAAGCTAGAAAGAGGAATTACTGACTAATCCTAGAAACAAGAAGGAGACAAAAGTGGATAGATGAGAAAAGAGTCATACAGCACCATGGAAATGTAGTGTGCCTGAGCAATGTGCATGTGTGATGTGTGCATAATGCTCACTTGTGAGTGTGCACTCTGTGTATGTGATGAGAATGGATGACACAGACTGGAAAAGGAGCAGGAAGAGGTACACTTTGAATCCACATTGGTCAAGGAGGAACAGAGCTTTATCCTTTATTAAAGAGTGGTAAATATAATCTCCTGTCCCTTAGCTAAAGGTATTGAGAAGATTAGAAGAGAAGTGATTAGAAACTTGAGAATTGAATAGTTTAAGACAATAGACTTTGAACTGGTTCTGATGGCAGAGGAGGTAGAAATCATCTTGCTTTTTGAGAAATAATATGAAATATTGACATTATAGACTTAGAATATATGCAAATTTTTTTTGTAAGCCAAGTGTTACCATTTCCTAGGTGAAGCAGGTGATGGGATACAAGATAAATACAAAGGAAAGAACTCTTGAGAATGTCATTGTGCTTCTTTGGCTACAACTCTGTTAAAGGTGAGATCTTAAATACCATATGATCTCACTTACATGTGTAATCTTAAAAAAAAAGGTGGGGAGTGCAAATCTTAGAGAAAGAAAAAGAGTAAAATGGTGGTACCCAAGGGCTGGGAGGTAGGGGAAATGGGAGATGTTGGTTAAATATCACAAACTTTCAGTTATAAGATGAAGAAGTTCTGGGTACCTAACGTAAAGCATATTGATTAAAGTTAACAATACTTTATTATATACTTAGAAGTTGTAAAAAGAGTAAATATTAAATGTTCTTACAGCACACACAAATTAAGGCAATAGATGTGTTAACTAACCTTCATGTAGTAATCATTTCACGATATGTATGTGTTTCAAGCCATTGTGTTGAACACCTTAAACTAACACAATGTTGTATATCGATTATATATCAATAAGCTAGAAAAAAAGGTAGGGACTTATTGGGTTCAGTTTTTATATTTTGGGGGCTTCTTAGAGAGTTTGATTTTTAGGTGATATGCTTAACGACATCTCAGATAAAAACATTACTTTCTAGATTTAAGCCAGAGAAATCCTCTATTTTACTATTAGAATTTTGTGGGGAAAAGGTTCCCGTTACCCAAACATGAGATGTTATAGTCCCAAGAGTACAGCCTCAACCTTAGAGAGACATGGTAGATACAGTACAGATATTGGGCTTTCTATTCTGGGGGAAGAATGACTGTTTAAGACTGAATCTTTTAGAAAGAAAACCTGATATTTGTGACATTCTATATAACATTCAAATTTCATGTAAGAACTTGTAAAATGAAATTTAATTTTAACCTCAATTTTTATGGACATATAGTTTGGATAGAGAGAAGACATTGATGTCAGAGCTACTCTGATTGGTTTAGAGATGCTGTCTCACATCTCTGCATGTTGGAAGGCCCAGAACAGGGCTGCCCTCTTGTGGTTTGCAATCAAACAGGCTGTAGAACCAAGCACAGTGGCTATGCTCTACCAGAAAACAAAGAATTTCAGGCAACACTGTGCTTGGGATAGGAGCAGAGATATACAGTGATAGATAGCTCAAGAAATCCAAATACTACAAAAGTGTTAGATTCTTAATCCAGAGAAATGGCAGAGATTAAGTCAGGGTCAATTGAACTGATTTTCTGACACAAAGTGATTGTGACTTGATTTCTTTGGAAGACTTAAGTAGAACAAGTGTATTTCAGAGTGCATAGGGGCTGGGATTTATAACTGCAAATCAGTAAAAGGGTCTATCCCTCTGTTCAGTATAACCCTTTCATCAGCAGGTGGTAGAATATGACTTGAAGGACAAGTGGTATTCTACTTCAAAGTTGAAGAAGAAACAAATTTATAGCCAAGATTTATTAAGCAACCTTGGGCTTCTTTGTAACCCAAAGAGATCACTCCAATTTTCTCTGTGGCTACCTTGGACACACACCAAAAACAAGTTTGGATCATGGAGCTCAGAGACAAGATGCTGGGAAGAATGTGGCAGGCTGGAAGGGTGTCATCATCTCTAGTAGATCAGGTTAAGATCATTCTCCAATCTTAAAACTGAATTTCCTACAACCTTAGAGCCAGCTTAGTTTTGAACTGAAGGCCGAATATCTTGATTTACTTGTATTATGCAGGAGTATATCATAATAAAATCCCCTATAAACAACTAGCTAGTTATCTTTGGCATTTAGTAGACATCAATCATGAATAAAATAAATCAAGTAATGACATGAACTTGGTTAGAAAAAATATTTTGTTGTTGTTGTTGTAATTTGAGAGATGAAGATAGCTAAGTGAAAGGCCTCAAAGAAGCTGTGATGACATGAAAGTCGTAGAGAAAACGAGAGAATTTAGAAAACATTGCAGTGAACTCTAAATTAGGGTGAATTTCATGTTCCTGAAGAGATACAAATGAAGGTCAAATTCTCTACCCATACTTTGGCTTGAGCCAAATGTAAGACACACAATATTGGAGCTTGTATCTAGATTATAGAAGACGAATTGAGTCCCATCTACTTTCGGCAAGCATTTTAGGTAGATCTTTCACATACATCATGCCATTTACTTTCAGAACAACTTTATAAAGCAGAGAGAAGTAACTTTCTCTCGTCTAGTAAATGGCATAATCCAAATTTAAAACTTGTCTGGACTGACTCTATAGCCTATTATTTCCACTACCCCAGGAAATCATGAGTCATTTTCTGCTAATACATGTTTTTTATTATGTCTAACTAAGAATGGACTTTCAGAAGCAACTGGCAGTAAAAATTATTAACACCTATATTTGGTAAACATTATTATTCGGGTAAACAATACTAAAAACCTCATTCAACAGGTCAATTCATTCAGCTACTTTGGTTGCATTTTGCATCTTATTCAGCTATCATGATAAAGTACTTTTCAAAAGAAATAAACATTTCACAAGGCACATATAAACTTACTTCTGATCAGCTTCCATTATTGATCTACCCCAGTTATTTTTGTTTCTTGTATTTAGAAGAAGTGCCTGATGCTTGAAGTAGAAAAATAGTTCTACTATCCACCTTTTCTGCATAGGCCTCATTTCCAGTGTCTTGGATATCATAGAGGGAAAATATGATTAGATAGAATTGCCTTAACCTACTCTGTTACCTTACCATCAGACATTTGTTTTGTTTTTTTTCCAAAGCACATAATCTACAGTAAAATTTTGTTAATATAACCTTATTAGAGTAGACAATATAAATCATTAATAAACTTGAAACACTGACTATCTTTAAACACATCTAACTTAGTGGTTAAGAACATGCACTTTGAACTTAGACACATTGAGGATCAGATAGTGTTTCCTGCACTTACTGATTGTGGCTTTGGTATATGTTTCATTCTCTTTGGGTCTCATATGAACAATGAGAGAAACAACACCTACTTCATAAGATGTGACTGAGGCTGAAGACATTATATAATTAAACAATGTTTATAAAGTGCTTAACAAAATACCTGGTACATAGCAAGTATCCAAAATAGACATTATTATTTAGATTTCATATCGATTTTATCACACATTCTATAGAATAGTTTATTTGCTGGTATATACTATCAGAGAAAAATAAAGTCTTCCAAGATTAATATTTTTTGTCAAGGATTAGATTAGCAACTAGAGTTCTTAGAAACCCTCTGTCTCATCATAATTCAAGCATAAGAAGCAATAGGATGTGCCAGAACAGAATCTAAACTCAAAAAAATCCATTTATATCCATATAGTTAGATAGAGCCTGGGGGTGCTAATCATGGGAGAAAGAGGTTGTTGCTATTTTTGTATAAGGAAATGGAAACATAAAAGATAAGCCTAGTAATGCAAGAGACAGGCAGGATGTGATGGAACTAAGTCTAAGAGTCATATCATCTTAAGTCTGTGTGGTCACATGAGAATTCAAGGGGAAGTTGCAACCATTACTAGGGAGTGCAGCCAGTGGCTGGACTGAGATTAGCTTGACCTGGCAGTGGTCATAGGCAAGCCCCAATAGAGAAAACCAGTGCAGGGAAAGCAATCCAGTCACTGCAGAATTCCAAGCTGCAAGTCAGAGGACCTAAGCTAGCCTCAATTCAATTACATCATCTCATATATGCATATCTTTTCCCTCCATAGAAAAAGATGTGTTCCAGAATCTAACATGAGTTTAAATGGCCTTAGCAGTAATTTTTCTCAATAAAGGCATAGAAGCCCATTAGTTTAACAAGTCACACAATATAGAGAGGCAATTTTGAAAGCACTGAGAGTGGTGTTGTATAAGTAAATGGGACACAATGGTTTTCATTCATTAGGGATTTTAAACAGTTGGTATATACAACAATGTGAAGTTGGTTAATTTTCTGGTGCCTGTTATGTATTTTTCTAGTAGTTTACTACACATAGATTCAATTTCTATTTCTCTAATTTTTAAGACCTGAGGTATAAAGTCTTGAGGAGTCAGATTAGCATCAAAACACAAAGGTAACAACTCACATGACTGGGATGGTAAGACATCTCAATCTTTTTTCTATCTATATATGTGCAAATTAAATAAAATTCCTAACCTTCCGGAAGATTATCTTCTGCCTAAGAAAGTTTGTGTTTATCATATGACATTGATTAAAATCTCCACAAGAAATATGTTTATTGTATCTAGTGACTGGAATAAAAAGGGATGGAAACTCTAGTCCTTTGGCGAAGATACAGCCATAGGAATGATGGATGTCTGAAGGAGGAAGAAGTATCTATTAAACAAGTCATAGTTGACAGCCTGTCCCAGCACATGTTTGACACGCATTCAGAGATTACTAAAATGATGACGTGCTCAAGAGTAAAACCACGATGAGAAACCAACCTTTCACTGATGAAAAGGGAGTTTGTTTTTTAAAGAGTGATTCAAACTTGCACTTAGCTTTAAACTTGGTATAGTTTATATTAATAAAAACAAGGGAACTTTCAGCACTGAGACTCAATAAATAAGTTGACAGCCAATTTTTAAAATTCCTTCTATGCTGGCAGCAGTGAAATCAAATTACTCTTAATAAAAGCTTACACTACAATGTGATACAGACTATCTAATCAAACCATGATTCACTAATTCAAAAAAATATTATAACCCTATTTCAGATAGGTAAACATGATGGCACATCAATCAAGCAATAAGAAATATAAAGACTGTTATATTTTCTAGATAAAATATAGTAATTAATTCTTAAGTGTTTTCTTGTGGTCGTGCAAACTGGATTGCAACCTCGGCTGTAAGTCATCTTTTAACCATTAGCAGAAACAACTGAATATAACAGATGAGATCATGCCCCTCCTCCTGGGCAGAGGGATATCAATTTCCATGGGTAGAGGTGGGAGTGGCAGCATTAGGACCTCCTGAATTTTTCTAAACAAGAATGGATCCTGAGTTCAAGAGCCAAAAGCCTGAGGAGATGGCAGAGTTTTGACAACAGGCCCAAGCACAGGGGTAAGACAGGGAGGATGGTGTTTCTCATTTGCTTGGTTTGTGTCTGGATCATTCTCCAACACTGCCTTCCTGGGCTCTTATAACACACCTCAGGGAACAATGCTTGATTCTAAAATAGTATAAAAAATCACAACAAATCTCACTTAAAAAGCATTAACAAATTGAAAATATGTTGTTATTTAGCTAAGGAGTCATACATTTAAACATTTCGGCATTTTTCTCCTACTACTGCATTATTGAAATTGATGTGCTCAAAGCATGAGAAAATGAAGGAGAGTTGAGGATAGGCTAGTACTCTATGTCTGAATCTGCTGTTTCTGTAACTCATATTTTCTCAATCAACACAAATCAACAAACATTTATCGCACTCCCTTACGGTACAAAGAAAGTCAAAATGTGGTTATGAAATGGAAGAATTTTGGGCTAGTAGAAAAGGGAGAAATATAAATGTAAAACAATACAATGACACAACATGCCGTGTGCTTCAATAGAGGTCTATATATAGGAACAGGACACTCCAGTGAACTGTATGGATGTTCTGTGACATTGTCACCAGTGAAAAACCTCAGAGCAATTTTGAAAGTGGGAAATTGTTCCCACATCTCTTTTAGCATCTCTCTATCCTAAGGTTTCTCAACCTTAAAAACCCTTATTATCCCCAACTGCACTCCCCTTTAAAATTTTCCCACAGTTTCTTTCACACTTAGAAGAAAGCCTAAACTTCTTTATTTGGTTTATAAAGCCTACGAGATCTAGCTGTAACTTCCTCTCCAAGCTCACTCCACTGATTCACTAAATTTCAGTTATACTGGTCTCCTAACTCAGTGCCTCTCGAAATTCAATGTACATACAAAGCACCTGGGGGAGGCATCTTGCTAAAAGGCAGATTTTTTATTTAGTAGGTTTGGGGAGGGGGACAAAATCCTCTTGCATTTGTAATAAACTCCAAGATAATCCTGATAATACCAAACCTGGGATCACACTTTGAATAGCAAGGTGCCACAGGACTGGTGCTCACTGCAGACACTGGCAGGCTACTATATATTACTATGAGTAGCAATGCAACTATTGAAAATGCTCATTCAATCACTTATCTATAATACTCCATCAACATATTTTATTCTTTTAATTATACTTATCACCCTCTGAATTTTTTTCCTCATCTATTTCTTTCCTTGTAAACTCCATGAAGCAATGGCATGGCCTATACTACTCAGCACAGTATCTTAGCACATAAATCAATGCCTGATCCATAGGACTGGCTTTAAGGATTCACAACCCGTGCAATTGTACTTGGTCTTCTGCTTAGTTTAGTGGTCTACTGTCACCAACAAAAAATTCATAATTTTTTCTTTGAACTTGTGTCTTGTAAATGAAGGGTAATAGAACAATAGAACATGCATGTGAGTAGAAGAAACACACTCAATATATATGTCCTCTTTTCTTTGTTGTTCCATTTCACACTGTGTTTGTAACGCCCAATGAGTACAGAATTTTGATGAATTCAACAAGACTCAAAATGATTACAAGGTAAGTGTGTTACATCTATGACTAAGTAAATGGGGTGCTGACAGCCCCAAGAGGCCATACTTTCTATTCAAGCCAGAAATTGCTTCAAAAACACAAAGAACAATGGTATTCTCAGAAACATAAATGACCAAGGAAGCCTGAAGCCTGATAGGTTCCTACTTATTCATGTTTCTTCTCCAGTCCACTATTTACATAGAAAAATGGCACACAAGAAAAGAGAAGATAGTGCTATATATAT
>NW_006434839.1:20860996-20871032 GCF_000325575.1 Pteropus alecto
TGTTACTTTCTCAGGACAAAAGTAGAATGTTGGTAGACTATGCACATATTAAGAAGTAAAATTAAAAATGTTGAGTTTGTATAGTATTGTAAGAATAAAATACATATATGCATGTACAAGCTGTGAAATACAAATTTTCTAATTTGGTAAATCTAGATACGAATTAAATGCTCTCATATTTTTATTTAAAACTGGCATTGCACAGCATAAAATGATGACAAAATTCATGCTGATAATTTAAAATGTTAAGTTTTCCTTACTTAGAACAATAAATTACAAAGCAAAAACCATGATGCATCAAAAAAGAGATCACTAAAAACAGAAAAAGCTTGTTTTAATCAAGATAGCTGGGTAGCAGGACCTTGTGCTTGCCTCCTCTCATGACCACATTAAAATTGCAACTATAACACATAACAATCAACCTGGAGAACCATCTAAAGACTAGACAAACAGAAATCCTATAACTAAGGATAAAAAAAGAAAACCACCTTGAGACTGGTGGGAGGGATGGAGATGTGAAACAGGTTGGCCCCACACCTGCGTGCGGCCGCTGAGAATTGGGAAGAATATCTCGAGTACAGAGGTTCCCCATGAACAAGGAGGGGCCTTAGCCCCACAATGAGCTTCTTGTTGGAGGCCCAGTGCCAGGAAGAATAGTTCCCACAACATCTGGCTATAAAAATGAGCTCAAGAGGATATCTTTCCTGTGTTGAGCCCTCCACTCACACATGCATATCTGAATTTTTACTGGCCTGGTAAGCTCACTTATTCCACCCTGGTGACTTCATGGGACTCCAAACCATTTGACTTGCTCAGTGCCAGAGACAGTTTTGAGACTGGAAGGCATCCACTGATGGTCTGTGCTGCAGTTTTTCTCAGACAACTCTCAGGGGTCTGGACCCCAGGTTGGCATTGGCTGGCCTTGGCAGGTTTTGAGACATTTTCAGACCTGTCCCAGGCTCAACACTAGTGCAAAATCTGAATCTACATTAACCCGTTGAACACCACTTACCCCATGCTGGTGACTCCCTGAGAACCTGCCCACCCAACTCCCATACCACCCATACCAGCAGAGGCTCTTCCACCAGCTGAACCTTATGGATAGCAGGTCGATAACGGCAGGCCTAGGGGTTCCCTGGGCCTTTTGCTGTGCTTCCCCAAGCCCAGTACATGTTACATTTGGCCTGGATTCACAGCATGGTCTCTCCCACACACTTCTAGATCCAGCACAGAAGTGATCAACCACAGATCACTTTGTAGCTCCTACCAGGAAGCTCTGGACCAGTCACAGGTGGAAGCTGACCTTGGTTTACACAGGAGCTCTTCCCAAGAGGCCTCAGAATCAGCACATCCAGTGGCCAGCTTCAATTATAACAGAACACACCATTCAATTAGTCCCACAGTCGCACACCCAAAGGATGGTCTCAGCAGGCACCAGAGCCTGCTAGAGAAAAGCCAATGCATGGAATCAAATCTCATACTGCAGCTCCTATGTCGTGGTGCTCAGGTGACCAGGGAGACTGCCCCACTATACCCCACAGGGCACCTACTACATAAGGCCACCCTGCCAGGACTAGGAGATGTAGCAAATCTACTTAATACATAGAAACAAACACAGAGAAGCAGCCAAAATGAGGAAACAGGAAAACACGTCCCAAATGAAAGAAGAGGAGAAAACTCCAGAAAAAAAAAAAAAAAACCTAAATGAAATGGAGGGAAGCAATCTACCAGATATAGAATTCAGAAAAATAATTATAAGGATGCTTAAGGAACTTACTAAGAACTTCAGCAAAAAGATAGCAAGCATAAAAAAGGACACAGAAATCATTAAAAAAAAAAACAGTCAGAAATGAAGACTACAGTAACTGAAATGAAGCATACACTGGAAGGAATGAAAAGCAGATTAGATGAAGCAGAGGATCAAATCAGCAATTTGGAAGATAAGGTAGCAGAAAAAAAAAACACAATTAGGATGTCAGAAAGAAAAAAGAATCCATAAAAAGGAAGATAGTTTAGGGGATCTCTGGGACAACTTCAGGCATAACAACATTCCCATCATAGGGGTACCAGAAAAAGAAGAGAGAGAACAAGGAATTGAGAACACATCTGAAGAAATAATAACAAAAAAAAACCTCCTTAACCTAGTGAAGGAAATAGACATACAAGCCCAGGAAGTTCAGAGAGTCTCAAAGAAGGTAAACTCAAACAAGCCTGCACCAAGATACATCATAATTAAAATGACAAAGTTTAAAGACAAAGAAAGAATCTTAAAAGCAGCAACAGAAAAGCAGTCAGTTGCCTACAAAGGAGCTCCCATACTATTGTCTGCTGATTTCTCAACAGAAACTTTACCAGCCAGAAGGATTCACATGAAATATTCAAAGTGAACAAAAGTAAGGACCTACAATCAAGACTACTCTACCCAGCAAAGCTATCATTTAGAATCAAAGGACAGACAAAGAGCTTCCCAGATAAAGCTTCCAAGAAAAAGCTAAAGAAACTAATCACTACCAAAGAGCTATTACAAAGAAATTAAAGGGACTTCTTTAAGAAGACGGGCTGGAAGAAACAACAACAAAAAAAGTACATAAATATGAATAATAAAATGGCAATAACTATGTATCTATCAATAATCACTTTAACTGTAAGTAGATTAAATGCTCCAATCAAAAGACATAGGGTAGCTGAATGGATAAGAAAACAAGACCCATACATATGCTGCCTACAAGAAACCCACTTCTGATTGAAAGGCACACACAGACTAAAAGTAAAGGGATGGAAAAAAGATATTTTATGCAAATGAAAACAACAACATAAAAGCTTGGTAGCAATACTTATATCAGACAAAATAGACTTTAAAACAAAAACTATACTGAGACAAAAAGGGACATTACATAATAATAAAGAAATCAATCCTACAAGAGGATATAATCCTTGTAAACATGTATGCACTCAACAAATGAGCATCTAAATACATAAAACAAATATTGGCCCACATAAAGGGAGAGATTGACAACAGTACAGTCATAGAAGGGGACTTTAACACTCCATTGACACCAAGGAATATATCCTCCAGACAGAAAATCAATAAGAAAACAGTGGTCTTAAAAAGACAAATTAGACCAAAATAGCAGAATATACTTTCTTTTTAAGTGCACATGGAACATTTTCCAAGTCAGACGACATGTTAAGCCACAAAACAAGTCTCAATAACGTTAAGGAGATTAAAATTAAACCAAGCATCTACTCCAACCACAATGGTATAAAAGTAGAAATCAAATATATATATATTTGAGAAATACACAAACACATGGAAGCTAAATAACATGCTATTAAACAATGAATGAGTTAACAATGAAATCAAAAAAGAGCCAAAAGTTACTTCGAGACAAATGAAAATGAAAATACAATGAATCCAAATCTATGGGACAGAGTGAAAGAAGTGCTAGGAGGGAAATTTATAGCAATACTGGCCTACCTCAAGAAACAAGAAAAATCTCAAATAAACAATCTAATCTTACGCCTAAAAGAACTAGAAAAATAGCAGCAAACGAAGCACAAAGTGCCTAGAAGGAAGGAAGTAATAAAGACCATAAAGGAAATAAACAAAATAGAGCCTAAAAAATCAATACAAAATATCAATGAAAACAAGAACTGGTTCTTTGAAAAGATAAACAAAATTGATAAACCTCTAACCAAACTCATTAAGAAAAAAAGAGAGTGGACTCAAATAAATAAGATTAGATATGAAAGAGAAGTGACACAAAGGATTTTAATAAAATACTACAATTATATGCCAGCAAATCGGACAAACTTGAAGAAATTGATAAATTTCTAGATGCATGCAATCTTCCAAGACTGAATCAAGAAGAAACAGAAAACCTGAACAGACCAATTACTACTAACAAAATAGGATTAGAAATCAAAAACCTCTCACAAGCAAAAGTCCTGGACCAGATGGCTTCATGCATAAGTTTTGCTCAATATTCAAACAGTGAACACCTATCCTTTCCAAACTATTCCAAAATATTTAAAAAGATGGAATGCTCCCAAGTTCATTTTATGAGGCCATCATTACCCTGATTCTAAAGCCAGACAAAGACATTACAGAAAAAAGTATAGGTCAATATTCTTGATGAACATAGATGCAAAAATCTTGAATGAAATATTAGCAAACCAAATTCTAGTGGTATTTATTTCTGGGATGCAAAGTTGGTTCATTATTCTCAAACCAATTAACATGATACTTCACATAAATATAAAGTGAAGGATAAAAATCATGATTATATCAATAGATGCAGAAAAAGCATTTGATAAAATCCAGCATCCATTTATGATAAAAACTATCAGCTAAGTGGAAATAGAGGTAACATGCCTCAATATAATAAAGGCCAGTATGACAAACCCACAGCTAATATCACAATAGTTAAAAACTAAAAGTGTCTTCCTTACAATCAGGAAGAAGACCAAGATGCCCACTTTGACCACCTTTATTTAACATAGTATTGAAAGTCCTAGCCATAGCAATCAACCAAGAAAGAAAAATAAAAGGCATCCAAATTAAAAAAGAAAGAAGTAAAACTGTCATTATTTGCAGATTATATGATACTATATAGAGAGAACTCTAAAGATCTCACCAAACAGAACTGATAAATGAATTCAGTAAAGCAGCAGGGTACAAAATTAATATTCAGAAATTTGTTGCATTTCTATACACCAGTAATGAATTATTGGAAAGAGAAATTAAGAAAACAATTCCATTTATGATTGCATCAAAAAAATAAAATAAAATACCTAGAAATAAATTCAACCAAAGTGGAGAAAGATGTGTACTTAGACAATTAAAAGATATTAAAGAAATAAATTGAACAAGATAGAAATAAATGGAAGCATATAGCATGTTTATGAATAGGAAGAATTAACATGATTAAAATGTCCATACAACCCAAAGTAATCTATAGATTCAATGCAAACCCTATCCAAATATCAATGGCATATTTCACAGAACTAGAACAAATAACCCTAAAATATATACAGAGCCTCAAAAGACCTCGAATAGCCATAGCAATCTTGAGAAAAAAGAACAAAGTTGGAGGTATCACACTACCTGATATCAAACTATACTACAAGTCTATAGTAATCAAAACAGGATGGTACTGGCAGAGAAACAGGCATATGGATCAATGGAACAGAATAGAGAACCCAGAAATAAATCCACTCTTATATGGTCACTAATCTATGACAAAGGAGGAAAGAATATACAATGGGGTAAAGACAGTCTCTTCAATAAATGGTGCTGAAAAACTGGATAGACACGTGCAAAAAAAATAAAATAAAATAAAACAAAACCACCTTCTTATATCATATACAAGAAAAAATGCAAAATGGATTAAAGACTTGAAATGTAAGACTTGAAACCATAAAACTTGTAGAAGAAAACATAGGCAGTAAACTCTATGACATTGCTCTTAGTAATATTTTTTCTGATACATCACCTTGGGCAAAGAAAACAAAAGAAAAATAAACAAATGGAACCACATCAAATTAAAAGATTTTCTACAGGAAAGGGAACCATTAACAAAATGGAATGACAACCTAATGAACAGGAGAAGATATTTACCAATGACACATCAAATAAGGTGTTAATATCCAAAAATTTATAAAGAACTCAAAGTAACACCAAAAAAACAAACAAAAAATAATTTAATTTAAAAAATGGGCAGAGGACCTGAATAGATCTTTCTGCAAAGAGGACATACAGAGATGGTCAATAGACATATGAAAAGATGCTCAACATTACTAACCATCAGAGAAATGCAAATTAAAACCACAATGAGATGTTACCTTACACCTGTCAGAATGGCCATCATTAATAAGTTAACAAACAAGTGCTGGCGAGGGTATTGAGATAAAGGAACACTGGTGCACTGCTGGCGAGACTGCAAATTGGTGAAGCCACTATGGAAAACAGTTTGGAGGTTCCTCGAAAAATTTAAAATAGAACTACCATATGATCCAGCAATTCCACTTCTTGGTATTTTTCAAAGAAATTCAAAACACTAATTCGAAAACATATACACACTCATATGTTCATTGCAGCATTTTTTACAATAGCCAAGATATGAAAGCGAGCTAAGTGCCCATCAGTAGACATTTGGATGAAGAAATTTTGGTATATGTATACAATGGACTATTACTCATCCATAAAAAGAATGAAATCATACTATTTGTAACAACACGGATGAATCCGGATTATTATGCTAAGTAAAATAATTCATACAGAGAAAGACAAATAACATATGACTTCACTTATATGTGGAATCTAAAGAATGAAATAAAGAAATAAAACAGAAGCAGATTCATTGTTTCAGGGAACAAGCCGATGGTTGCCAGGTAAGAGGGGAGTCAGAGGAGAGGATGAAAAAGGTGAAGGAATCAAGAAGCACAAATTAGTAGTTCTAAAATAATCATGGGGATGTAAAGTAAAATACAGGGAATAGACCCAGTAATATGGTATTAACTATGTATAATGTCAGATAGGTACTAGCCTAGTCACAGGTATCACTTCATAAATTACAGAAACACCGAACCACCAGTCTGTGCATCTGAAGCTAATATAAAATGATGTTGAATATCAACTGTAATTTGATATCAAAAAGGGAGGGAGGTGAAAGGAAATAAGAGATTCAAACTTCTAGGTATAAAACAAATGAGTCATGGGGCTGTAGTGTACAGCATAGGGAATACAGTCAATAATATTGTGATAGTGTCATATGATTTCAGATGGTTGCTGGATATATCATGGTGATTATTCTTTAGGTATATAAATGTTGAGTACCTATGGTGTACACCTAAAACTAATATAATATTTTATGTTAGCTATATTTTAATAAAAATGTTTTTTAAAAAGAAGAAAAAATCTTTATGTTTTTATACCTTTAATAGTACTTTTTTCTACTTTTTAGAAAAGGAAGTCTACATTTTTATTTTTCACTTCGTTCAACAAATTATGTAGCCTATCCTACTCATCCATAAAAGCACACATTGAAGGACTAAAATTGTTGTGTATTTACTATGTGACTGGCACTATGTGAAGCCCTCTACATACATGATCTTATTTTACCCTCAAGTTAATCTTTTAGAATAGATGTTACTGTTTAACAGATGAGAAACAACAGCATAGAGAGATTAAATAATTTAGCCAATATCTTAAAGCTTATTAAATAAAGAAACTAGGGTTTATACTAGTATTTGGATCTGTGGAATCTCAAAGACTGTCTCTTGATCACTGCTGCAATTCCTCCCAGAAGCCAGTCTCAGTCTCACTCAGCTTTCCCTTGGGCTACTGGGAGTATTCCAGAATGGGCCCATGGTCCTTTTCCAAACTAAAATGAACCATGAATGCTGAGCTTTTTCTACCTTAATCACAATGACTCTCAAAATGCTCTAAGTTCTGTGTCTACACCCAAATAAATAATTCACAGTAGAGTAGGTGCCAGACACCAATTAAATCTAGAATTTCCCAAAGTATTTAAGCATTTGTGTCTCAGAGACTGGGGAATCGTACAACCTTATTTTAACATCTTATTTAGCCCTCCAAGATGAAAACCATTTTATTAAAGTCTTTTAAGTATTTCTGGTAATATTCTAGAATTGTATATCCAAGAAACAATGTCTTTTAGCAGTTTTAATCTTCTTTGCCCAAATCTCACTAGCAAATACGAGTATATCTTTTATTCATGGTGTTGGATAAAAGCCTCTGCCTGTATATGCATAGGGTTTAAAATATTTTAAATAATGTTCGCTATGGTAACAATATATTTGCAGTTTTTGTCATTTGGACGTGAAATGTTCAATTAGAGTGTGAAATATAGTACCATACTCGAGCATTTAGTATTAATGAAAGGGGAAAAAAATCAGCATATGATCATATATTAAACATCTCTTGTTTTATTTTAGCATTTGTTAGAAGATAGAATGTATTTATTTAACATATTTGTGATTAAATGCATTTTATCATTTTATTAAATATTTACTTTTGTATACAATTTTTAAATTAAATATTTACTTTTTGTATACAATATTGGTAAAATTATTTATTGCTATAAACCCATTTCAAGAATCACATGTGTTGTAGCAGGTTCAGTCTGTGTTATGGAACCTAATCACAGGCACTTACTTTCTCTCTATACGAGGTACAGAGCTCCAGATAATTACAACAGTCACACATTCATACATAATAGGTTGCAAGACATTTTCAAATACTTCTAATTTTGTTAATATTAACATCCTCACATATCTATATTCACTTTTTCCTTATTCAGTATAAAATCCATCATATGTACAAAATTTAGTGACAGAACCATTTGGATATTCTTTCATTTGGATTCAATAAATAAATCAATCACTAAAATCTAAACTTCTTTAACTTTTAAACTCTACTTTTGTCTATTAGAGAAACCAGTTGTTTTTGCTCTTGATATAAGCAAAGAAATTATGAGAGAAAAACTGGTAATTCTTTTAGTCTCAATTTCCTTATTTGTAAAATGAAGGCAAATAGACTCGATGATTTCCAAAGGGCTTTCCTTCTCTACAAATCCAAAATATTATTTTTTTTCCTCCAATAGAACCATACTTTATCTCACCCTTCACTTTGCTTTGGCTATTAATATTACTTCTGATCATTTAATTTGACCAAAAATGTACTAAATTACCAAAATAATTCAAGCAAAGAAAAGTTACTCATGTTCATTATAATCATTATCATTATTTAGATGAATAAATATTTTTTGTTCCTTGTTTCACTCCAGGTATATCTATCAATACTGTGGAAGGTACTGTTTTTTAAAGTGTCAGTTGTCATCTATTTTTGTCTCTTCATTAATTACACGATGCTGTACAAATGTTTGCTTAGTGAAGGAAGAAAGGAAAGGAGGAATAAAAAAAAGAATAAAATTCTGGGTTCTCATGAAAGAAATGTAAGGCACTTTTACTAATAATACATTCCCAGTTTTTTTAAAGGTGCAATTATGACACCAGAAGTATTTGTATATGCTTGTGTGTGTATGTGTGCGTGTGTGTGTTGTGTGTGTTGGAGAAACAGGAAAAAATAAAATAAAACACTACAAAGAAAGAAAATAAGAAAAAATACAAAAATCAATCTCTAAAACTTTCCACACTTAAATTCTAGATGTTACAATATAACATATCAATGTATGCCTTTCCTCAGTCTAACAAACTAAAACATGAAATATACTTAGGAAAATAACCAACATAATTTCCATACTTATTCTAAGTATTTAGAGTGGTTGTTCTCAACCCTGGCTGCACATTAGAGTTATCCAGAAAGCTTTTAAAAAATTTTTAAGCCTCACCTCAGATCAATTAAATCAGGTAGTGGGTGGGGCTGGCCATTCTTATTGTTTGAAAAGCTCTCTTAGGGATTCTAATATGCAGCCAGGGTTGAGAGCATTGATTTAGAGTAAAACCTATTATACAGTCCAGTAAGAAATATATATATATTTAAATTTTAAGCGAGGGAGCCATTTTTTTTAAGGAGTTTAAAGTCGCTTTACAAAACTAATGATATAGTCTATCTATTCTTAAGTTATGACCCAAACCAGAAATCAAAAGTACCTAAAACTAGGCTGAGCTTGTGGGATAGAGTCAGTGATCATACAGCAGAGTGCATTCCTTCATGTGCACTGGCCGTCTTTCTACTGAGGCCATCTCTCCAGGTAAGCTCTGGAGAACCAAATCACCTCTGCTTGGTACAGACTCTCTTTGAGCGCTCGCGCTCTCTCTTTCTCTCTCTCTCTCTCTCTCTCTCTCTCTCTTCATCCCATAGGAGAAATAGCCAAGTCAAATAGGCAGAGCCTGGTAGTTAGGCTCATGTTTTACTAATGGGTGGAGTTACCCTGCCTTGTAATTTGAAAAAAGACTAGTATCCTTTTTCATGTCCCATGCCCAGGCACATACACCTGGATGGAATCCACAACCTGCCTTTTACAGCAAGCTTCTAGTCCTTGTCTATGAC
>NW_006434839.1:20871046-20878589 GCF_000325575.1 Pteropus alecto
TTCTTCCTCCTCCTCCTCCTCCTTTTCCCTTTTTTCCTGTTAGAAACAGTTAAATTAAGATAAAAACCTAATATTCATGTCATACATTTAAGTTCCTAGACTGGAAATTTTTATTTCTTTGCCAAAGGATGCTAGAACAATTTTCAGACAAAAATATTAAAACTAAAAATGCCTCAATTTTAAATCCCTCTTTTTTTTTTTTTTTAACCAGACCAAAGTGAAATGTGACCAGCAGTTTGGAGGTCGCTCCCAGAATTAATAATCTCCAGGTGTATTAAAAAACCATTGATTTCCTCTGAAGGGAGAAAAAGGAGGCTTCCCAGAAACCTGCTATTTGAAGGAGAGATACTGAGTTCAGTGTTTGCTGCTTCAGTGAGTTACTATGGTCAAGGTATTCATGTTGTGCTTAAACTATGAAGCTTGAAAGGACTAACTTGGACACAGAACTTTGATGT
The DNA here is from genome assembly GCF_000325575.1 of Pteropus alecto. NCBI lineage: Eukaryota > Metazoa > Chordata > Mammalia > Chiroptera > Pteropodidae > Pteropus > Pteropus alecto. The sequence continues at coordinate 20,871,502 of NW_006434839.1, forward strand.
CCTAGCATGAATGCACTGAAGGTCTTATAAAGAAGGTTGTTTGAATTACATGTATGTTAAACAGTTTCAGGAAAACTCTTTCCACTTTAGGTTTTTGCACAATAAACCCTAAATTGCACTTTTGACTACTGAGCTGAGTCTTTTAACTTGCTTTTCTCCAAAATAATAAATCCCCCTAATGATGACTATGCAGCACTGTCACACACTGACACAGTCTATTTCTTCAACACCTATGTCATTAAAAGATGCAACTTACTTACAATGATTAATAATAATGAAATATGTATGAAGAAATAAATTATACAAATGCTATACTATACATAATAGGGAGAGATATCAATTTCCAGGCCCTGATTACCTGCACCCCACTTCAAACAACAGACAGCAGAACATTTCTCTCCAGCGGATTTTCCTCTAGAATCTTAACTTAGGAATCAGGATATGAGAAAGTTTGAAAGGTGTTATGATAGGTTTAAATTCTTTTTTAATTGTGGATTTGTAACACTTGACCTTTCCCCCCACCTAGCTTTCACTGTTGCCTTCACAGCCCATAATTTAAGAACACCTGAGTTAATGCCATCTGACGGGATGTGTCAAATGATTTTGTCTTAGCCGACACAGAAATACCATATACCCTCCTTGTCCTTTTCCTGAATATCCATATCGTAACATGTGGAGGCTGAGCCGGGGAAGTGAGGAGCCTGTCTCTCGGTATAAACAGTGTGGTTGGATATGAAATGGGATCAAGATAGTCATGAGGCTATTGGTTCAGAGATGAATTAACACCATAGTATGCTCATGAATTCTTAATCGTTCATTATGCATTTACTTCCTCTGATATAGCATGTTATTGGGGGGAAAAATGACATAAACAGCCCAAGTCCTCTAATTTTTACGTTTGATAAAATGATACAATTTTTAAAAATACAAGTCGTTGCTTCTACAAAATTTAAATGAGCTAACACCTCTCCTAAAGCTGAAATTTCATGGCTTAGTTGCTGAATTTCATAGAAGGCTGTAAGCTTTCTCTTATCTATGTTTTTCTGTTGTTCAGATATAAACAATGGCCCTTGAGGATCCTGTCACTTTGTTTTCAGAAGACGTAGTTTAAACCAACTGGAGAAATTACCCATTTAAAGCTAATAGAATCTTCAGAAGTACCTGGAGCACAAAAGAGACTACTGTTTTATTCTCCAACAGCACAACATGCTCAACGCATGAGATCCCATATCATTGGGTGATCATGCCCTACAAGCTCATTGTTGTTTATAGCTATTTTTAAAGCCTTTTGTCAAATTAATCTTTTCATAGACGTTACACACACACACAACAAATATCCTTACAGATAAATTATGTGACAGAGAAACATGAACTTTTAAGAGATAAACATTAAATCAAAACAAAATATGAAGCTGACAATCCCTGTAGTAATTTCTGTTATAACAAAAAGCCTTGATTATTTTGGATATAATTTCATCAGATGAAGTTCACAAAAATTTAGAATTCACTGTAGATGGAGTCAGTTCATAATTGTAGTCTTTTTTGTGATATTTTATTTGTAGTATTTATTATATGTCTCTCCATTAGAATATACACTCTTTGGGAGTGATTTTGAGTCCTGCTTCATTCACTGAGGTTTTCCCTGTACTCGGCACATAGTAATTCCTCAGAAAATTGAATTTAGGGCAAAAATTAAAACTTTCACCATAAAAAGAGAAAAAGCATCTGAGTTTTTTGTTTTATGTTATCGATGCCTTATTTGAAAATTAGGTCTACCAGTAGGTACTTCTGACACTTTCCCTTTTGTCTGTCATCTTAAAATGAAACTTAAATACATTATGAAAATATCCCATAAGGTAATTAATAAGTACCTTGCATTCAACAGAAAGCAGTAGTAAATAATCTCTTTGCTTTTATTACTGGTGGCCTACCCAAGATGTAGTAAGAAAGCTGAATAACTCATTATTTTATAATTCATCTAAATTTAAACATATGAATTTTTCTCTTAATATACTTAAATTATTTGATTGCTTGATTAAACCCTTTTTTATCTAGCTCATGTAAAATCCAGATTGTAGAAAATTAATTTGAAAAATAGATGTCTTAAAATAAAAATTCACCATTTGATAATGGTTATTAAATTTTAATTGCATAAATTTCATCTGGGATGACTGTCAAAACTATAGAGTCCTAGGTTCCACCCCCAGAGCCATTAGATCAACTGGAGACTAGGAATCTATATTTTTAACTAGTATTAGGTATGAAGAAAATACTCTGAAAAATACTGTCCTCATAGTTTAAGCTTAGATTCACATTTAGGGGATAGTACAAGTTCTTTAATGGAACTTTTGATTAGACAAATATTTCCTATTCTGCTATGGAGACCATCCTTTCTGTCAGTTGATGAACTTCTCTGATTTAACAGTGTTTGATCTTGTGGGCAGACTTTCTGAAAATTGTTTCCTCCTTTAAAAATAGTTTATTTCTATATATCTTTAAGAAGAATAAAGCCTTGGATTATGGACAAAAACTTGCTATAGTACATTCCCATTGGAGAGAAGCAAACTGACCCTTCTAAGAGCAGTAAATCAGGCCTGAGGAGAGACAGCCAGAGAGAGCTCTGGGAAGGGACCTAGCCTAAAGCCTCTGAAAGGATTTTGTTTTCTTCTCCAGATTTGTAAAACTCTTCTGTTGTCTCTCTACATGCATCCCCTTCTCCAGACAAATCATTACACTGCCCAGTTTGATTTTCCCTAAAGCATTAATTATCATCTGAAACATTCACATGTATGTTTATTTGTTTGATTTTTACTTGCTTCTCCAAATAAAATGCAAATACTATGAAAGTAGACTTATCTGTCTTCTACAGGGAAATATGAATTAAGAACAGATGGATATAAAGCAACAACTAGAAATCATAAAAAGAAAATTGCAATCACCAAAATAAGATATATTTTAAATATGACAAACTTTAGATTTGACCTTGTTAAAGAGAGAATTGGTGAATTAAAAAGTGGTACTAGGTATTTTATTTCTAAGATATGTAATTAATTATATTTGCTATTGTGGTCATAGTTATTGTTTTTGTTTTATATCCATCTGTTCTTGATTCACATGTGCCTGAAGAAGACAAGCAAGTTTACTGATTTCATGGTATTTATGTATTAATTTTAGGACACAACAAAAATCAAATAAACAAATGTATAAATGTGAGTATTTAAAATGGTTTAGTGCTCTGAAGAAAATCAAACTGAGTAGTATGATAATTTGCCTGGAGCACTGAGGCACTTTATATACGATGGCAACAGATGAGTTTTATAAAGTAGGAAAAAAAGAAAAATCTTCTCAGAGTCTGTAGGCCAGGTCCCTCCCCAAAGATATCTCCTGCTGCCTCTCTCTTATTTATCTCAAGTATTTGAATCACTTGGAGTCTACTTTTATTGTGTGTGTGTGTTTTTTTTCTTGGATTTATTAATATGCATGGGAATTTAAATTGAATATCAAACACTTTCATGAAAAACGGCAGAGACTTCTGATGATCTTGACTTTCTAGCTTAGGAAGATAGAATAGAGGCTTCATCACCTTAATCTATTAAGAAGCTCAACTGAGTTAAGTCTGTGTTAAAATTCTGGCAAGTTTCTCTCTATCTATGGTTTGCTTTGACTCTCCAGAAATTCCAACTGAGAGCCTAGTGGTCTGACCAAGGCCTTTCCCCTTATAAATACTGACCCCTAATCTTTGTCTCTTCCATATCACAGACTGACATAAGATCCGTTCTGCTTTGTGGAAAATTTCTGCTCAGCCGCTTAGCCTCCTGCCCCACACAACTTCAGAATTTCACAAATGTCCTGAGAGAAAATTGGCTATGTGTCAAGCTAAATTCTTTTGTCTTCCCTGCTGACTAGGATCCTGTCCTCTCAAGTATTTCTACTACTGTAAAGCTTTCCTAGTTTCTTCATCTTCTCTGCCTAAAGAAGACCAGGTTCTCCAACATTTGCTCCATGCTCAGAATCAGCAAATTTCTCTGGGGAAAAATTGGCTAAATAGTATTAATTCACTTGTCCCTCCTCTCTGGAATCTTGGCAATCCTCATTTTGTTTGCCTTAGCAGCTCTAAGCAGATGTCTTCTGTATTATATTAGGCTTGTTCTTGGCTGAAGCATTAGTATGCTGAAAAGTACTACTATATACCCAGAAGTGGAAATCTCCTATTATTTTTATTAGTTATTTACTGCCATGTAACAAATTACATTAAAACTTGGTGACTTATAAAAAAAAAAAAAAAAGCATTCATTATCTCAGTTTTTGTGCATCAGGAATCCTATTGGTTAGAAGCAGCATTGCTGGGTGGTTCTGGTTCAGGGTCTCTCATGACATTGCCATCATGATGTCGGCTTAGGCTGGATGATGAGTTTTTAAGATAGCTCATGATCGGCAAGCAGATGCCGGCTATCTTCAGGAGGCCATTGTGCATTTTCACATAGGTCGCTTGAATGTATTCATGACATGGCAGCTGGCTTCCTCTATAACAAGGGACCTAAGAGTGAGCAGAATAGAAGTCTTCTATGACTGAATCTTGGAAGTCACACTTTTTCCTTTTTACAATATTTTATGGGTTACATAATTTCTATTAAATGTAAAAGGAGGTACACAGGTAATAAACACCAGGAGATGAAAATGATTATTTATAGGGATTATCTTGGATATGGGATCCCATATTTAAAAGAAAATTCTTCATATAGATATAGATATTGAAAATTTTGTTTGCCTGCAGTAATAAATCATTCTAAAATAACTACAAAATTTTTCCTGTGTAGGTTGGTTGCAATTCTTCCCCTGTCTCATGCATCATCTGCCTTTAAGGATCAAGACTAAAAGAGTAACCTCTATCTGGGACATGCTGTTCTTTTGACAGAAGGAAATGAGAGCAAGAGTCTTAACACACATTATCTTCTAATTCTTTGCTTGGATATGGCATACATTAGTTCTCTTCTCTTCATTGACCAAAGCAAATCATATGGCCAAATAAAATAACAGTGGAGTAGGAAAGCATATTCCTCTGAAAGAAAGGCACTGTTTCATGGCAATGGTGAAGATATATAACATTTCAGTAAAATGAAGAGTGAATGATTGGGAACCATAATAAAATCTACCACAAACAGTACAAACATGACAATTATATAATAATCAATTCCATTCAGAAAGAGCAGTCCAGTTCGGCCAGCATAGCCTCAATTATAATATTGCCCTTAGTCCTAAAGAGAAGCAAATGGCCAAATCAAAACTGTTTTAAGTTTTCTAATTTTTCTCACATTTAGTCATGTTTTAGTGGAATACTTTGGACAACTTAATAATTACCAAATCAATGAATTCATTTTTTACTATATTTTTAAACACTATTTATTCTACCCCATAAATGTAGTATTAATCTGATTCAACCGTAATTCAGAAATCAAATGACATTCTGAAAAAAAAGAATAGGTAGAGAAACACACTCTGAGAACAATCTAGAATTTTTTGAAAAATTCCCGGAAACATGATTAGTTTTAACATACTTAATCACAGACTAATAAACGTACTATTTTCCTAATAATTCAATAGAATTAATAATTCAATGAAATAGATCTTATAATAATTAATGGCCTTTAGGCCTGACATGTGTAATGTATCCATTTTCTGAGAGAATCTGATAACAAATGATTATGGATAATATTCCACCTAAAAATGTTATTTTTAGCATCCAAACTAGATACTAATAATTCTGTTCATAAAAACAAGTTAATCATCATATTTTTAGACCATATATTCTGATTTGGAATTGCAAAACTCTGGTAACCATATGTGTATGTGCCTCAAATGAGAATAGTTATTAAGATTTATACAAACAAAATAATACTGGTTTCTTTTTTACTTATTTTATCTTATTTGATTTTGTTTTATTTTATTTTAATTTACTTTTAAATTTATTGGGGTAACTCATTAATATAATTATATAATTTTCAGATGTACATTATAATTCGACATCTATATATTCTATTGTATGATTACCACCCAGAGTCCAGTTTCCTTCAGCTAGCATATATTTGATCCCCTTTACCCACTTCACCCTCCCCCAAATCCCTATATTTGACCCTCTTTACCTTGTCTATCTCTTCCCACCTCCCCAGCCCACCTCTGGTAACCACTAGTCCATTGTCCATGTCCTTGAGTCTCTATTTATCCTGTTCATTTGTTGCTTTTAGGTTTATATCCCACATATAAGTGATAGTATGTGATCTTCAACTTTGTCAGTCTGGCTTATTTTGCTTAGCATGTTTATTTCGAGGTCCATCCAGGTTGTTGCAACTGGCAGTATTTCATTTCTTCTTATGGCTGAGTAATATTCCATTGTATATAAGTACCACAGCTTCTTTAGCCAATCATCTATCGTAGGACACTTCAGTTGCTTCTATGTCTTGGCCACTGTGAATAATGCTGCTATGAACATCAGTGTGCAAATATCTTTTAGGACATGGATTTTCAAGCCTTCGAGGCAAACACCCAGTAGAGGGATTGCTGTATCACATGGTAGATCAATTAGTTTTTTGAGGAACCTCCATACTGTTTTCCATTGCGGCTGTACCAATTTGCAGTCCCACCAGCAGTGTATGTAGGTTCCTTTTTCTCTGCATCCTCTCCAACATTTGTTATTATAGCAATTCTAACAGATGAGAGATGGTATCACATTGTGGTTTTGATTTGCGTTTCCCTAATAGCTAGCAGTGTTGAACATCTCTTCATATATATGTTGGCCATTTGTATGTCCTATAAGGAGAAGTGTCTGTTCAGGTCCTCTGCCCATTTTTTGATTGGATGGTTTGTTTTTTGTTGTTGTTATTGAGTTGTATGAGTTCCTTGTATATTTTAGATATTAGGCCCTTATCGGAGGCGTTGCTTGCAAATATATTGTCCCATTCCGATGGTTATCTCCTTACCTTGTTGACAGTTTCTTTTGCTGAGCAGAAGCTTTATAGTTTGATGTAGTCCCATTCATTTATTTTTGCTTTTACTACCCTTGCCTTTGAGGTCAAATTCATAAAACCCTCTTT
>NW_006434839.1:20880193-20919199 GCF_000325575.1 Pteropus alecto
TTTGTTGCATTTGTTTCTTCTATTTTTGTTTGTTTGTTTGTTTTCAATTTCATTTATTTCTGCTCTATTTTGATTATTTCTTTCCTTCTGCTGACTTTGGGTCTCATTTGTTCTTCCTTTTCTAGTTTTTTAAGATGAAGCGGTAGGTTGTTTATTTGAGCTCATTCTTATTTTTGGCAGTAGGCCTGTAATGATATGCACTTTCCTCTTAAGACCGCTTTTGCCGTGTCTCAAAAGTTTTGATATGTTGCATTATCACTAGCATTCGTTTCTATGTATTTCTTGATCTCTCTTTTTATTTCTTCTCTGACCCAGTTATTTTCAGTAGCATGTTGTTTAATCTCCAGGTATTTGTAGTTCTTCCTGATTTCTTTTTACAGTTCATCTCCAGTTACTGAGCATTATGACCAGAGAATATGGATTGTATGATTTCAACCTTCTTATATTTGTTAAGTCTATTTCTGTGACCCAGTATGTGGTCAATTCTTGAGAACGTTCCATGTGCACTAGAGAAGAATGTAAATGCAGTTGTTTTGGGATGGAAAGCTCTGTATATGTCAATTATGCTCAGTTGGTCTAATGTGTCATTTAAGGATGTTATTTCCTTATTGATTTTCTGTTTAGATAATCTTTCCATATCCAACAGTGGTGTATTTAGGTCCCCGACTACGATGGTGTTTTGGTCTGCTTCTCCCTTTAGTTCTGTTAGTAATTGCTTTACATATTTTGGGGCTCCCTGATTGGGAGCATAGGTAATAATAAGTGTTATATCTTCTTGGTGCATGATTCCCTTTATCGTTATGAAGTGTCTCTCCATATCTTTATCTTTTTTATTTTGAAGTCTATTTCATCCAATATTACTACCACTACTCCCACTTTTCTCTGTATTTCATTTGCTTGAAATAGCATTTTCCATCCTTTCACTTTGAGTCTATATTTGACTTTGGAACTTAGGTGTGTCTCCTGGAGGCAGCATATGGTTATGTTTTGTCTTTTGATCCATTCTGCAACTCTTTTTATTGGTGAGTTCAGTCCATTACATTTAGGGTGATTATTGAAATATGAGGTCTTCGTATAGCCATTTTATCTTTTGCTTTCTGGTAACTCAATGTTTCCATTGCTTCCTTGTCCTTGTGTTTCTGTTTTCTTTATTTTGGTTGACATTTGTGGGTTTTGCCTCTGTTTCTTCTTGCTTTCTGTTATATACTTCAGTTCTGAATCTTTGATGTGTGGTTACCATTACAAATATAAAAAGGATATAGTTATATATATATATGTATATTATACAGTCATCCATGTTCTTCTGCGTGTGCCTTATCTCCTTTCTTTTGTGTGAATTTGGATCTTTGAATTCTCCTCGTTTCAGTCATTGTTATCTCAATTTGTCCCTATGTATGCTGAACATTCATTACTATCTTGTTATAGCAATTCTCTGATTATTATTTAAGCTTATAATGCTCAGTTCTTAGTAAGGGTTGCACTCTCTGCTTCTAGTTGCCTGATAGTAACTTTACTCCTAATTATTTATTTTTGTTTGTTTGTTTTGTTATTTTGTTTTAGGTGAACTGACACCTTTTATTATTTCCTGTAGTGCAGGCTTCGTAGTGGAGAATTCCCTCAATTTTCGTATGTCTGGAAAAGTCTTTATTTCTCCTTCATATCTAAAGGAGAGCTTAGCTGGATACATTATTTTAAGCTGGTAGTTCCTTTCACTTATTAGTTTAAATATTTGATTCCATTCCTTTCTGTCTTGTAAGGTTTGCACTGAGAAGTCCAATGATAATCTAATGGGTTTTCCTTTACATGTTACCATTTTCTTTTTCCTGGCTGCCCTGAGATTCTGTCTTTGTCATTGATTTTTGATAACTTGAATACAATGTGTCTTGGTGAAGGCCTTTTTTGGCTGAGGTAATTGGGTTTTCTGTTGATGTTTTGAATTCCAAGCTTCAACTCACTTCTTAGATTTGGGAAATTCTTGTCAACTATTGGTCTGAAAATGCTTTCTAGTCCCTGCTCCTTTTTCTTGCTTTGGTAATACCCATTATTCTTATGTTTCCTCTCCTGATGGTATCAGCTAGTTCCTGTATTTCTCTTGTATTATTTTTCATTCTTCGATTTCCCTCTTCTTTCTTCTGATTTATTTCTAGATTTCTGTCTTTGATATCACTAATCCTTTCCTTCATTTGGTCTACTCTATTTCCCAGGCTTGCTATTTCACTTTTCACCTCTTGCCATATGTTCATCATCTCTAGAAGTTCTATTTGGTTCTTTTTGAGGGTTTCAATCTCCTTGCTCTGTACATCTAGTTGTTTTTCAATTCCTGAAATTTTTTATTTGAGTTGTTTTGGATCTCATTGAGTTTTTTCAGAAATATCATCTTGAATTTTCTTTCGTTTAAGTTGCATATTTCTATGTCTATAAGCTTACTTTCTGGAGATTTTTCCCTTTCTTTCTGAAATGCCTGGTCACCTTGGCTGTTCATGGAGTTTAATGGACTATTTCTCTGCCTGGGCATTAATGGAAGTGTATTCTGTTGTTTCCAGAAAGAATATTTATTATATAAAGGTCTCTCTTTAGCCTGCTGCAAAGAAGGCGCTTTTCTTTTGGTTTCCAGTAGGTGGCGTCTAAACTTCTTGGATTCTCTACTTTATATAAAGCCTAAATGTCTTTTTTATTTTCTTGTAGATATTTAATCACACTTGGCAGTCTCAATTTCAGTCCCTGTCAGTGTTAGCAATAGTTTTGGTAGTATTTACTCAGATTCTCCTGGGGCTTTGCAGTGATTGATCTCGGAGGGTATGGGGGTAGGGGCTCTCTGGGTTGGGAGTTGGGGCCTGTGGCTCAGCCTCGGTTTTGCAACAGCAGCCAGTAAAAATCAACTGTTCTTTCTTTGCAGTCCCGTCCCACTTCTTTGCTTTCTATCCTGATGACTTAGCCCTGCTGCCGGCTGCTAGAAGTTTGTGCCCTTCCAGGCATGCTGAATCAGGGAAGTCACCGCACCTTCTCTCTTCCCCCTCATCTCGCAGGGAGCTCTAGAGGCTGCGAGAGGTAGCTTCAGTCTCAGCAGCTTTTGCTCAGATTCCTCTTGGGCTCTGCGGAGTTCAGTCTTGGAGAAATTGGGGGAGAGCCATCTGTGTTGGGAGTTGGGGTCCACAGCTCAGCCTCAGTTTTGAAACTAGGGTGGTAAAAATCAACTGTTCTTTCTCTACTGTCCCGTCCCGCTTCTCTGCTTTCTGCCCTAATGATTGGGCCCTGCTGTCGGCTGCTAGAAATTCCGGCACTTCCAGGCAGGGCTGATCAGGGAAGTCAACACACCTTCACCCCTCCCCCTCCTCCTCCTCCTGCAAGGTGCTCCATGGGCTGCAAAAGGCAGCTTCTTTATTTCTCCCAGTCCATTGCCTCACACCCGGGATCCTGACCCATGGTACTGCTTCTGTGCAGATCCCACACTCAGACATGCTGGTATACAGTTTGGGTGTTTTTTTTGTAGAGTTTTAGATGTTCAGCTTATTGTTGTTTCAAGGGGAGAGATCTGAGGACATCTCTCACTTCGCCATGTTTCCCCAATCAATACTGGTTTCTAATACCCTTTTTTAGAGATACGGTTCTACTTTCCTTGTTTATGTGTGCCATTTAAAGTTTCTGCAAAAACTGAGGTAGTCTTGTGAATGTAGGAGGAATTCTATGCTTGTTTTGGAATTAAATTCAAGAAAAATTAGAACTTTCACAACCACATGGAATATAGTAAATTATCACTTTATCGAGCAAAATTTAATTGTTCTAGCCCTCAACTATGTAGTTATTATAATTAATAATGTTAATTGTTATCATGTTATTGTGTTCTAGTTCTCACAGTTTTTAAATTTAATTTTAACTTTTATATATTTGAATATCTACCTGAGCCAACCTAGCTAATATGTACCAGTTAGAAAAATTGCTTTTATATGGTGCTTCCCTAAATACACATTTTTTTCTGACTGAGATCTTTGTCAGCCAGCTAAGCAATTGTTTTCACCATGCAATCTGTCCAATGACCATTTTTTAATTATTATACTAAAATTTCAACATTAACTCTTTTCAGCATATAAAAAAAAACACATCTTCTAAGCATGTAAAAAACATATTTTGATTTTGATGTTCACATAATTTTTTAACACTAATACTAATTGTGGCTGGAAGGACAACCACCAACACATGACTTTCCTTCCAGCAACCCAAATTCTTCTGTACATCCTAATGTTTTTTTCTGTCCTTCACATCTGATTAAAAAAAAAAAAAAAAAAGAGTGGAGTGAATTTTCTTCATTTCATACCATATATGCAACATACAAATTAAATTTTTATAAATCAAAATTTTCCATTGACTTACAACTTCTCACATGATTGAACTTTAATTAGCAGTGACATCTAATACTTAAAGTTTAGATTTCTTTGCCCACTAAGCTTTGTTGAGAAGATTGCTCAGCACCTAATATAATAGGAAAGTTACTACTGAAAATGGAAAATCACCCTCTGGTTCATCTCTTTTACAAGCATGAACATTTACATATTAAGTTTTCTTAGCAAAATGAACATCTCTAGTTAGTTTTATACTTGATCTTAGCCAAAGGGCCAAGAAGGGATCTAGTTAGTTTTAGATACAAAACAAATGCTTGGCTTTCTTTAATAACTGCTCTTATTAAACCAAAATAATTTTTTTGTTATGTAAATGTTTAGTGTTAGTTAAAAGTAATGAAGGGCTGTTCTACCAGTAAAGCATTAATAGTAATCTTTTCTTTAACAAAAGTTAAATTAATAACCATAATTTATACACATCACATTTTGTCTGCTTTATTATAAAAAGGCTCATCCATATTCTCTTATTGTTTTTGATGAGATGAACTAAGAAGTTCCTCCAGGGGATTGATTTGCTCAATGTGCTTTTACATGATTAAAAAAAGAAGTGGAAAAACTTCATAGGAGAAAGTACTTTTACAATATGTGTTAGTAATATTCTCAACATATTCTGAAAGTCAGTATGGTAACATTTTCTTCAAATTTCTGTGTATAAATCACTTTGCATCCTCTCCAAATTGCAGAGAAACAGATATCAACATATAGCTTCCCAAAATACAAGATATTTTGTAGTTAAATATTTCATTTCTACATGTATAAACATCTACGAATTTACTGGGCATTTGTAATCTATGTGGCACAAATAATAGGCATATGAAATTTAATATGATCTCATTCAGATAAATAATAACAGAATAATATGAAAATTATCAACAAGATTAAAACATTTTTATTCATTTTTATTAAATTCTGAAAAACTAAAGAGTAAATGTCTCTAATATAAATTTTCTTTATTCTTGTAAACTCAAAGAAGGCAAGACTATATTTCATTATAAGCATCAATAAATGTTGATCTAAAAAAAAACAATCTTAGTTTACAGCTATGCTTCTTTGGGAATCTTCATTCAAAACTTCCCTCTCTTTTCTCATGGTTAATTGATACTTTTCCCATTATTATTATTTCACAAACAATTATATTATGCTCTGTACTAAGGCTAAATATATGCTAACTCATTTAATCCTCATGTCAATTCTGTAAGTAAACTGCTCTATTCCCAACTTATAATGGGTAAAACTGAAGTACAGAGTAGTTGGGTGACTTGTTCCAGGTCATACAGCTAATAAATGGCATACCTGGGATGTGAATCTCAACAGTCAGACTTCAGAACCTGTGGCTAAACCATTTCACTGTGCTATTCCTCCAGTGATGACCTTCATTAAGCTGTATACTTGATCATTGATTATTTCATTTAATCTTTGTTGTTGCTCTTTGTCAATAACTGAATCACAGTATCTATTGAGCCCTCAAGATATATGACAGAACAGGTTGTCTCTGAAGTTATTGAAAGCTGAATTCTCAATTTCAAGAGTAAGTGTTCTCATTGCTGGGTGACCAGAGAGCCTGCCTGGCAAAAATACATCTTCCTGTAAAGAAACTAGTACATAAGCACCATAAGCTATTGTAATACACACTAAAAGCAAAGCTCTGTTTCCATTTTCCACACAAGGAAAGCTAATTTCCCCTAGAGGGGAACCACAGCTAAAAAGTTATACTTTATTCCTACCCAAACCTTTTTCATCTTGATTACTCTATAAATAGGAGCACATAGTAGTATTTTCATTTTATGGAAGGAAAAATTGAGACAAGGTAAGATCTTATTACAGAAAGGTTACTCACTAAATTGGTAGGAGAGGTTTTCAGTGACCTGGAAAGCACTTAAAACAAGAAGTAAAATTGCTATTAGTTCCTGTGGTACTCTGAACCTATTTAAAGCCAGACTTTCTTCTTTTTGTATTTGTGAATATGAGTATTGTAGGTCCCAGGCCTGTTGGGTCACAGGTCTGGATCCAGGCTTGTGACTAGTAATAGACACCGGATTAAGAATGTTACATTACTGTAGTAGAATGCCTGCGCCTAAAATATGTAAATATACTTCAGCTTATTGTATCATGCATGTGTAGCTGAATGCCGCTATTGTACTCTGATATGTATGGAGCCATGTGGTCCCCTGGAGAGCAGAAAGAGAGCACAAGAAGGGGAGCAGAAGAAGTTTTTGCAATACCACACTCTCCCCACAACAGAAGTGCTCCCCCACAACAAAGTTGGTGTCTGCTGTTTCATTTTCATGTCAACCTCTTGTACATTCTTCCAACTGGGCATCTCACAATTGAACCTTCCCTTCTCAATAAGCTCAGTGCTGACAAGTATCTATTTAGCAGGAGACTATTTTATTTTACCAGTATGATACTTAGGAGTTAAAAGTCGAGGTTATATAGTGTGGTTTTTCAGTACCAGGGATATTCCCCAGATCCTGCAAGTTCCTCCTTTAGTTTTCTGATATTTATAATTTGAGTTTCTATCGCTAAAAAAGTCATGTTAATGGCTAGGGGGCAGGGAGCAGGGTATGAAGGGACATATGACAACACTAACCATTATTAATAATTTTTACCTGTGTAAATTCTGAAAGCTGTTTGTTGAAAGGAAAAAAGTGAATAATCAGGGGTTCACTAAGAATCCAAAAGGAAGTTTTCTCTGAAGATGAACAGAGGTAAAACTGAAAAAGAACTCAGAAAGTGGCATGAAGGATCCAAAGAGAAACTGACTCATTTTCATTATGTAAAAAGAGAATTACAATGTAAGCAAGCCAAATCTAATTAATCTTTATTAATTGAAAAAGAATGCTCACAGTAATTTCAACTACATAAACCAACTTGTATAGTACTAGAGCATTAAATGTAAAAATGCAAAATCAGTCATTCAAAATTATAAATAATTTTAAGAAGTTGAATTTAGGTACAAATCAGACCCAGTCCAGTTACCTGTAAAATAGTAGGTTTATTTTTAATAGTGGTATGGGTGTAGCAATTCTGAAGTAAGTTCAATGCATCATAGCATTGAACATAGGCATAATTATATTGATCTCATTGGGAGCCAGGCTTCTCACAGTGAGAAAGGAGCTATAAATACAAAATAGTGGAAGGTGAAAATGATATGAAATGACAATTTTTCCCAGTCTATCCACTGAAAAGACATGAGCAATGAGCACATCTAGCTTTCAAATTTTGGGTTCTAATATCACTCCTCACTAAAAAAAAAATCAGAGTTTCTAGCAAAATGGCTGAGTCCAGGGCTAGCACTGGAGAGTAAGCCAGAATTCAGAATGTGCTTTAAGAATGACAGGCACAGGAGCCAGCTTTGAGAGAGCTTCCACTGGTCAAATCTGGAACAATCTAAGCATAAAAATAAGTAATAATAGTGATTCTGATTTTATTCAATAGTAACCCATTGAATAAAATCAGAATCTATGTATCCATATTGACAGAAGTTAGTAAATAAATAAGGAAGCAAGAAAGACCCTTATAGTAAAATGTCAACTAATAAATACAGAAAGAATTATGGAGTTTAAAAATCACTTTTTGTCAATCATTATAGTACTTTGATTCAGGCAAGAGTCATCAATGTACTATAAGGAACAGGATATTCACATAGCCTCAAATAATCTCCCCATGAGTTATTTATAAATTACAAAGGGGAAAATAACAACTTTACAATAGAGAAACTTGGGGGACATGTCTAGGACTTGGTGATTAAAGTTAACGTCAGCAATACGGGAACAAGTAACAATATCCTGCCACTTGATAGGATCAATGAGAAAAGAACATCACTTCTTGGGTATTCCTGCCACCTATGCATAACTTGAATTTAATGAATGTTCCTCAAGTTGAGGAACATTCTATAAAACAACTGGCCCCATCTCTTCAAAATGTCAAACTTAAGAAGGATAAAGACTGATTAAGACTGATCCTGATAAAAGAAGGCTGAAGAGACATGACAACTGAAATGCAACAGGTGATCTTGAATTGGATCCTAGACCAGAAAAATTCTTACTACAGAGGACAAGTAAGACAATGGTGAAATCTGAATAAAGTCTATGGGTTGGATAACCATGTTTTACCAATGTTAATTTCCTGATTTTAACACATTTGCACTGTGATTATATAAGAGATTGTCCTTGATTTTAAGAAATACACATCAAACTATTTAGAGGTTAAGAAACATAGATAGATGATAGATAGATAGATAGATAGATAGATAGATAGATAGATAGATAGATAGATAGATAATAGACAGATAATAGAAAGATGATAGATGATAGATGATAGAAAGATGATAGTTGATAGATACATACATACATACATACATACATACATACATACATACATAATAGGTGAGAGAGAGAGAGGTAAATAAGACTGAAGAAATTATGCTTGGCACTGTTAACATACAAAGCAAGATAAGTGCCACTGAAACATAAAATGGGCCCCAAAGTGCTTGCATTGCTAAATATAAAGTACTACCTAGAGCAAGCCTGGAGTCCTGCTAAAGGCTTTGCGTAGAAAGGGAGTCTAGATTTGGGGTGAAATTATCTGCAAGGATTTTTCTCTTAATTCTTCAAGGCAAAGAATTAAATGATAGGATAGGTGTGATGTGTACTTAATAGAAGCAAATTTGGATTTGGAATTCATTCTCAGGAGCAGAGAATGCTTTCTCTGATGTAAGAATCCAGAAAAATCAACAAATATAATTATTCCAAGGCTATCCTAGCACAGAGTTTAAGATTTACTTACCTATGATAAGAAATTTTAAAGGTGAAATACTTGTCTGTTTCACATTAACCAGATTTGACTGTCAAGAACAAATTTGGTTAATATGTGAAAAGCCTGAAATTTACCCAATAGGCAAGTTAACAACAAGCAAGTTACTAGCCTGTCACAGGTTGATAGATGCTGACAGAAGACAGGAGACTCCTGGGTCAGAGACAAAAAACATTTATTACTCACAATAATAGTAGTAGTCAGAGTATCAGCTTTGTACCAGTTCCTCAAGCTCCAATTCTGCAAAGAAATGAAAAGCAGGCCAAGTGATGCCTAAATATATAGTGGGCTGTTACAGAAGAAGAACTCCTAGTTTAGGGAACATAAACCATTTATAATGGGCAGTAAGCCTACCTGACCTTTGCTAAAGAAGAACACTGCCTGATCTTTCAATGATGTTTGCCAAAGAAACCTCCTTAAAAAGGCAGTCTGGAAAACAAGCAGTGCCTCTGTTCATGAGACATGCAGAAACACAAGAGATCCAAAGAGCATTGTCTCTAACAATAGGAGAAAGCTTGTTTTCTTTTCTATTTAGACTTCCTAATCTTTCAGTAATATTTATTCATACCTTTCTTTGATCCAAAAATATGACACAGCAGATGATAAAAAAAAATCCCTCAGTAATAAAGTCGGAACACTAAGAATGCAGATGTACTGGATATCCTGGTTATAACACAAGTATCTAGTCTACTGCACTTCATTGTAGAATAGAATGTTTTGGGGTAAAAGTGATGTTATTTCCAGGTCCTGAGATGGTCTAAGATGGAATAAATCAATTAGAAAAATCCATTTTCCTTGCACTATGATTGGTTTTGATAAATCAGTACACAGAGTTCTGGAAATAGAGATTTAGATAGAAAGAGAAGGAGTAAAATGACCCCAAAAATATTTTTTAAGTTTGAGCAAGTTTAAATTTAAGAAACAACTGACAGCACCTTATCAATACAGTGTGATTCAAGAAACTAAGATAAGGAAAATGATTTTTAATTTTATTGCTTATTTTTTATTTGCCTTTTTTGAGGTTTTTAAATAATTAAAGAAAATAATAGTATGAGTAGATTATGAGTACACATTCAACAAGTGGTTTTAGAAGCTGATGTGCCATCTCTCCAAGAGAAAAAAATATTTACATATCAAATTTTTAGTTAATTTATAGTTATCTTCCTGAGAAAAATTGTGAAATTATGCAGCTACCAAAAAATAATCCTCCATTCCTTTAAATTTAATTTCAAATCCATGTTTCCTTCTATTAGATGCACAATATACCACTTCTGTCATTTTATCTTATGTGTGAAGGATTTGACAAAAAGGACAAATGCACTCTGGTCAGTTTACCCTACCTATAAAATGTGGGTAATATCTCTCATCCACTACAATAAATATGCCATTTTAGAAGTTAAAATATGAATATCTTTGCTTTTTATATTCTAAAGAAATATCTTTACATCATTTCTTTTTTATATATGTTAAATTTTCAAGTTAAATTCTTGCTATTAAAAAGATCTTTAGGCAGCCCAGAAGCAATTTACATGTTATTAGAAGGATTTAGGCAAATCATAGATCCAAGATAGTGTGTTCAGTCTAGGTTCAGGGAATACATGTGTCCTGATAATTGCTTATGGGAAAGGAGATACAATCCAGAAACACAGATCTAAATATTTAGTAAAACTAGAATGAACAACATGCATTCCAGGGTGAATCCTGCCACATTCTTCTATAGGCTGTGGAATTACTGAATTACAAGCATGTTTATTACTTATTTCCAGATGCTTACCCAGTTGGAAGAGTCATATCAAAAATAGTTGCTTCATCTCTAGAATAACAGTGTTTTGAAAGACTTAAAAGATGAGGATTTCTATATCTAAACTTTAGTCTCTAAAGGAATATGTTAATAAGAATAATAGACCTAGAAGTTTCATAGGAGTTTGATCTTTTGCCCCTTGAACTCCAGTACTCAGCTTTTAAACTCACAAACCATAAGAAAAACAGCTGCCACATATTGTAAAGCTTCCAGTTCCAGTATCTTAGCCTAATGACCATTTATTTAATTTGCTATGTTGAAATGATACCTATAAAGTAAATAAAGTAGTACCTGGCACATAGTAACTAGTCAATAATATTATCTATCATTATTATTATTACAAGAACAGTAATAGAACAGACATGAGATCTGATCTTTAAGTTAATCATACTTTAAAATTTCTTTAAAATTTAACTCAACACTATTTTTAGCTCTGTATTCATCTTGAACTTTTATTAATTTATGTCATTTGTAGGTTCTTTAAACGTGTGTGAAATTTTATAAGATATTTTAAAATAGCTGTAAATTTTACAAATATGGTGCTAAATAAATTTTCAAAATGTTTGTGTATGGGTTACATGTCAAAGCTAGATTTTCTTCTCTCCATTTTCTTTCTTCGACCTTCCCAACTTTGACAGATCACTAAAGAGACAGTTTTTACGTGTGAACCCAGGTATAACGCTCTGTGACGTGGTCAGTACCAGCAAGAAAACTCTACAAATGCTTTATAGTGATTTCTGTTTCATAATTGGAAAGACTTAAGCTTTCTTCTGGGGGAAAAAAATTAGAATCTACTTAATCATTTCCATTATGGAGCTGTGAATAATGTCTACAACCTTCAACTGGATAGTTAGGATTTATCATCAAGGGCAGAAGACCAGAGAAAGCAAAGTGCAAAGATGGGGAAAGTTAACAGAAAGAGGTAGACCAGAAAGCAAACAGCTTCAAGATTCCATCCAGGGTTCACACTATAAGAGCTACAAAGTGACTTCACAGAGCAAATAATAAAATATTTTGTAGTATTCACTGGACTATGTGTCCATGGCAAGATTATTTTCGTTAACCTGAATTTATACATTTTTTAGCTATTATGCACATAACTGAGCCCTAAAAACCATAAAAGTCATTGTTTCAAAAGCTAAAGTTATTTTTTTTGTCAGTGATTGCTCTGATCCTAGAAATGAGAAAGCAGTCATTTTTTCACTATAAGAGGTGTGTGTTTTTCCTAATGACAGAGATACATTTTATAAGTGTTGCCTGGTAAGTATAACTTATTAAGTGTATCAAATTGTTATTTACAAAATAACAATAACTGTCTGTTCTTACAAATGTTGCTCACAAAGACGTCAATTTCTTCCAAAACTGAATGATTTACTTCTGCTTTCATTGAATAGAGCAACTAACAGTTTATCCTTAGACAGCTATCTCATGAACTATATTTATTATACAAAAGCAAAATTGTGAAGGAAACAATTTACCAGAATCAAACACTGCTCCCGTCATCTTTGCTTTCCTTTTTGGCTGTAGCATTCACAACGTAATGGTTATTTTGTTAAGATTTCACTAGATTGCAATTTATTTTCCCATTACTCAAGAGCTTAAAAGCAAATTCTCAACAATACATTAAGGGTCATAAAACATTTCTTGAAAAAAATTAGATTAGATATGAAGCAATACAAGAAAAGTTGGAGATGGGGAATTATACTTATCATGTTCCACATAAAGAAATGTCATTTGTGAGATCTCTAAGGAAACTGTTGTGGCTGTTTGAAACGCTGTGCCTAGGAATTGTCAGGTTGCAGCACAGTTGTTGGATTCAAAGAAACAAGTGTTCACTTATCTTGTAAAACTGGCCCCAAGATGGACCAATTTGTCCACCAGTGTTTATCCTTTCAAGATAGCTTTGCAAAGTGGATTTTTCTTGAATAAAAGCTGATACTGACCTGATATTTTTTCTCTTTTTTGTGTGCTCAACTGAGTTCCTGTCTCATGAATATGCTTCACCTTTTTTCTGAGGTTTTCCACAAACTCATTGATGAATACTGAAGTAAGCCATAATTAAATCTGCATTGTCTGGAAAAGGAACATCCAGATAATTGAAATCTACTCATAATCCATAACCCTCATGCTCTACCTGATCCAGTGCCTAGAATATGCTAAAAAGTAGTCAAGTCGATTTCATTTCCTCATTGTTTTAAGCCTGTGTGCTCTGTAGTAAAGCTTATAACAAGCAGTGAAATTATCTAAGATGCCAGAAGCAGAAAAAAAAAACAGAAGAAATGACAGAAATGTATAAAAAGAAACCTTTAAAAACTTAACAGATTTCTCTTATAAGTTTTTTCTACTAAGTAACGGTTCATTTTCTGTTTGTTTATGAGTTTATTTCCTTTATAAAGTTCATGTAGGATTTTGCAGAAGCAACCACTTAAGTATAGCTTTTCTATAAACACCTTGTCAGTCTATGTACTTTAACACTTTTTCTTTACAGATGTGTCATCTAAGGAAATGCCAATATTAAAAGCAAAGTTCTTCTTTAAATTTTTTCTTTTTTTTTTTTGACTTTCTCTTTTTTCCTCATATTTTAGTCTTTAAAGAAAAGGGATGGGGCAATCAGTAATCTCAAAATGATACAATGCCACTTATTTAGAAACTAAAATATTTCCAAATACTTTCCACTCTTATAATGGAATAAGACAATTACAATTTTAAGAGTTCTGTAACTCTCATTGCTCTAGTGGTTTTCCAAATATTTTCATTATGTGATAGAAAAATGGCTTTCTGCTCAGTATACCAGATAAACCTGACCATGAAGTTACTTACAGGGTAACTAAAAGGTGTTGGTCTGTGCTTTTATGGCTCTATTTATAGAATGATGGCTAAACTTAACATTACCTTATAACTCATGAATAAATTATACAGTAGGTCTTATTTTTTAATCTAAATTCTTGACCATGTGAAAAATTAAATTATCCTACAGTTTAGCAAATTGGTTTTATAATTATCTCATGTTCTTTAAGAATTTTTTTTCATGCAGTGACACAAACTCTCCAACCACAGACAGTTATCTCTCTTGTGTAAAATCACAAACTTACAATTTAAATAACTCTGTGTTATGGGTCCCCAGCTCTGCACCCTTTCAAAATTAGGGTACAACTTTGCCCACCTTTGTGCTGACATTGTTCAGAGAGTGATCTATGGCCAAAGGTAGATGGTGGATACAAGATGTCCTCTTTATTCAAAAACTTTTCCTCTTCATATTCCATTAATTACAGATACACTTAAGTTGACCTCTTTGATGTCCCTGTGAGTTTTTTTAAAGGCAAGTAATATTGTAAGCTTGGAAAAGAAAGAGAAAAATCAAACAAAAATTATTTCAAATGAATTCCATTGCTTCTAGTTGATTCAAGCTTAATGAAGAATTAAAAAGAAAATAGGAGACAGAATAAATTCAAAATTTTGCTCAACCACTTAATAATTTCTATAATTCACACAAATTCTCTCTCTTTGTATAGTGAGCATAATCCTACTTTGCAGAGTTCTTCTGTTTTTCCAACAATTAAACAAGATTGCATGAGCAAGATTCTAAGTAGACAGTAGTCACGTACCAAGTGACTATTTTTTCTGGAGTCAATTAGTGAGGTTGGGCTGGAGTCTTAGTAGGCTGTTCACTTATTAATATAGTGCAGCATATTTGTCTTCAAACCCCTAGGAGTACACAAAGTCCCTCCATGGAATAGAATACGTGAACAGTGAACCGTGAACCATTTTATAAAAATCATTTTCTAGATTCATTTTTTCTATATGTACTCTTTTCTAAACTTGACCTGTTTCAGAACTCTCCCATGCATGATAAAAGCAACATACCAGCAAGGATCCTTTTCCGGCAACTCTTTTCAAAACAGGTCCTCTCAACTGACAAAAAAGAGGAATTTCTTTCACCTATCACAAGTTTGTTATGATGCATTATTCAATAATTAAAATGCTCTGGATGTCAAAGGTATAAGTTGAAAATTT
This sequence comes from Pteropus alecto, assembly GCF_000325575.1. Lineage (NCBI taxonomy): Eukaryota > Metazoa > Chordata > Mammalia > Chiroptera > Pteropodidae > Pteropus > Pteropus alecto. Next base: position 20,895,218 of record NW_006434839.1, read on the forward strand.
GTTGTGCACAGACTCTCCTTTAATCAAGGTACCATAAGAGCCCCATCCATCCTACTTTTGAGTAGGAAATGTACCTTTTGAGTACATTTCCAATATAAATTCACTTGTTGTGGCTAATAATAATTTATCAAAATTTGTAATATATTTTTTTGATTTTATGAGTTGACTACTACTAACAATTGTAATAACAGCTCAATCAAAAGAAATTTTGAATACTCAGAGCTTATAGTTATAAGAAATTATTTAAAATTCAATTTTAATTTATACTCATATTTTTATTACAGAAAACATGAAAAGATGATCAATAAGAGACTTTCAAGCATAAAAAATGTTATATTATGATAACATTCTGGAGAAGTAATATAATAAAAGTACAATTTCAAGCAAAATAAGAGAGAATTGTTCATGAATTTTTAAAATCAATGGTTCCGGGTACCATGTCACAATGGCATTTAGAGTCCCTTGGAAACATTTAAAAGCATGATGTAACAGTTACATTCTTAAATGATAATATTTACGATATATGGGCAATTACATCCTTTTCAGTCACTTCAAATTATTATTAAAAATGTATAAGATGACACATAGCAAAAAATAATTTCCTGGACCATGTAAGCAATGCAAGCTAGTCTGCAGACCCCTGATGCAGAAGTTAAGAGCATGGACTTTCAAGAGAGCAACTTTGGTTTGTAATGAACCCTGTTAAATTTAATCTTCTCAAGGCCTCAGCTTTCTTATCTTTAAAATGGAGATAATAGAATTCAATGACAATATATTTAAAGTGCTTGGAATTGTGCCTGGCAATAGGCAGCTACTATCATTATCACCATTATTACTGCACATAAGGGAGACAAAGAGAGGCTTCAGTGCAAAAAGAGATGAACAGGATTCAAGAGTCAAATGTAGTATTTGAGTCAACATTTCTCCAAAGAAGATATGCTATACGAATGATTAACAAGCATATGAAAAGATATTCAATATCATTAGCCATTAGGGAAATGCAAAGCAAACTCACAATAAAAATCCAGTTCACATCCACTAGAATAAAAAAAAAATTAAGAAAGAAATATCATATGTTGGTGAAGATGTAGAGAAATTGAAACCACTAATAAACTCCTGCTGGAAATGTAAAATGAAGCAGCCACTGAGGAAAACAATTTGGTGATTCCTCAAAAAGTTAAACATGGAATTATCATATGATCTGGCAATTCTACTTTTAGATATATATCCAAATAAATTAAAACTATGTATTTAAGTAAATACTTATACACAAATATTCAGAACAGCACTAGTCCAGTAGCTATAAGGTGGAAACAACCAAGTGTCCATCAACGTGGTATATTGATAAGCAAATAAGAGTATATCCACACAATGGAATATTATTTAGCCACAAGAAAAAATATAGTATTTGACACATGGATGAAACTGAAAAACATTCAGCTAACTGAAAGAAATGAGACAAAAAGTCACATATTATATGATTCCCTTTATATAAAATATGTAGAATAGGCAAATCCGTAGAGAAAGAGAGCAGATTTAGCGGCTTCCAGGAACTTGGGGGGGTATAAATAGAGTATGGCTGCCTAATGAGTACAGAGTCTCTTTGGTGGGGGAGGGGGAGCAATGAAAATGTTTTAGAACTAGAGTTGATGATTGCACAGCACTGTGAATATACTGAACACAATATAGATTTGAAATACTGCATTTCTTATGTTGTATGTTTTATAGCAACAATTTATACATTATAATAAAGAAGATTGCTTGCTCCAAATGTTTCTCTCCCATTTCCAAGTTTTATAATGACAACCAAAATTCTCCCACCCTCAAAATACCAAGTATCAGCAGCATCCTTAAAGCTTCAGTAGCCAAAGCACAGCTGCTGTCTACAGCCCTAAAGCCACACTGGAGGAAGGATGAAAGATGATGGTAGTTTTGGGATCTCAGTTATAACCTCATCCACACTGCAAACAGTTATATACTGCACCAAAACCATCTCAAGGGTGTTTAAGTGGCCATGTTACCTTTTAAGAGATAGATGGCATGGTCTCTTCCAAAACCATCTCTTGGGTCACAAGAAAGGTAAGGGCAAAGGCCAAAGTGGGGGGCACAGGATGCTTCTCCAGGATGCATGACTTAGGAGTTTAAGAAACAGAAACTGGGAAAGAAGAATTGAATAATTTGTTAGTTTAGTTACTGGGTGCAGCCTGTGGTAGAAGGTGTGTCTCAGCTGAGATTCCTGCATGTGGCTCTCTGCTTCTCTACTCGTTGTCTAGGTAACTTGAGGAAGGTTACTTAATCTATGCAGGTTAAAATGGACATGGTGTTAAAATCTACTTCTAAAGTATTCGTGTGTGTGCATATGCACGCATATATATAAAATGAGGCAATGTAATTTCCCTCTAAGCTTGCCTAGTGTTAATGATCATTTAAGGTGTATTATAAAACAGACATGAGACATAGGATCCAAGGTAGGGGGATGAGAATCATATTTTGAATGCCTTCTTCGGGTGATTCGTACATCTAGCTACAATGGGAAATAGCACAGTTCCTGGTTTAATGTGTTAGTTATTATAAGTATTTTAGATTATTATTTTAGTGCTTAAGACTAATATTTAAATTAGTCCTCCAGGAAGTCTAAATAATTAGTCAAAAAATGACAAAATCTATCCAAATGCTATGTTTTCCACATTTTACCAAACAATAGTATTGATCATTTTTGTCCCATTAAACAGACTAAAATTGAGTGGGAAAAATTTAATAACAATTTAAGCTTGTGAAAAAGATGACCGTACCATCAGCAATTAAGATACGCATTTGAGTACTTCTTCTATTTGACAATAGAGGAGGATGCAGAAATTATAGCAGATGAAAGATCTCTAGCAGCTTCCTAATTAGATTTCTCCTGAGTCAATGATTATTTAGTACCAACCAAGAATAGTAATCCATTGGTCTGATGATGTGCTTATGACTTTACCTAATTAAAAGAGAGCCAAATATTCCAATTAGATCCAGTTAATCCTACTACATTGGCTTTTTAACTTTGACCATGGTCTACAGTAAGAAATATGTTTACACTGAATTTCAGATATCAATGTATCTGAAATAATACTTGTCCTTAAACCCCTATGACATGTCATGCATTTGGATACTTATTATATTTCATTCTATTCTATTCTCTGTTTTTTTTTCTTTTTTAATCCTTGTTGCAATCTACTAATTGCTTTGTTCCAAACAAGTAAAGGGGAGCAACCTAAAAGTTGAGAACTGACTTAATATATGCACTAGAAGTTAGTATTTTTACTATCTCTTAATTATGAATAATAATAATAATAAAAACTGATTTCAATCATTAATAAGCCAGAGGTTGATAATTCTAGTTTGCAAGAGATGAGTACGCAATTTGGACTATAACTGAACTTTATGTTCTCATCTGGGTCTATCAGACTTATTACAGCAGCCCTTAAGTAGACACACCTGAAACTCTATATAGGATGATATGTCAGGAATACTTGCAGCTTTGAAGTTTATTATTCATTAAAAATAAAACAACTGCAAAAGTTTTTCCAGGTATATGGGTATTCTTGAGTCTAAATTTGAATATCAGAGACATCTTATGAAAATATAATCTGAGCAACATGTTCTTTGAGAGGAAATGGCAAATGTGTGGAAAAGGTTGTATCTTTATTATTACTTTAATAAATAATTGGCTCCTTTGCTTTATTATTTTATCTCTTTCACTTTTTTTCCTTCCTTTCATAAACTGTTTGTCTTAGAATTTGGCACCAGAAATTTCCAACATTGTGTGATAAGTGGTAATGCTGTATTTTGCTATAGTAGAGGGTTTTATTGTTGCTAGCAAAAATAATACTGGGCTAGTGTATTGGGAAGCCGTTAACTGTGTGGACTTTCAAATGAGACATACCAGGGTTTGGATTCCACCTCTCCACTTACTGGTGGTGTAAATATAGGTAATGTTTTTTAACCTATTCAATCCTTAGTTTTCTCATCTGCAAAATAAGGATAATGTACAACTCATAGGATTTTACAAATTCCTTGAGATAATGTATTACTACAGCACCTATCATAGTAATATTTCCTAATAAATTATATGCTACATCAAAATTATTGCTTACAAATTTGTGACAAGTCAGTTTTTCCATACTTGATGATAAAATATTTATTTAGAGGGAAGCAAATTTCCACTGTGTACTGTCTGACCGAGAGATTCTCATTAACTCAGGTAGTTGTCTCGCTTCCCATTTGGTCCCTGGATTTTATAGCCAGAATTTTCCACTGTTGGATCTAAAAGCAGAATTATGCATTAGTTTAATCAGTACAGTTGCTGTAGACAAAAAGCACCCACTATGCATAGATATTTTGTGAAGAAGAGAAATACCAATGAAAATATCACTAATCAGTGACAAGTTACATAGTAAGAATATTTAACAAACCAATTTGATTATTTGGTCCAGGCTTTAATGGTCATAAATAGTAATTTTCATAGAGCAAAGATTATATCTCAGTTTTTAATTAAAATATCATTAATGCATAACTTTAGCATTAAGAAAATTTTAGGCAACCATTCATTTATTCATGTAGGGCATAAAAATATTATGTAATGTTTCACTCTTTCATTCATTCAGAGTGAGGCAATTTCTGAATTCTAAAATCCAAATAGTAAAATAATTTATAACACTGGTGCTAGGGCCAGAATTATCACCCATTCTGTAGAAAAACTTTGCAATATCACATTGAAACAGGACTTTACCACAAATGATTGTTTGGATCCTATATTAGATTTAGATACAAGACAGATACCTAATTTGGCAGTAAAGGGTGAAAACATCTGCAAAAAATAAAGAAGATTCATCAATATGGGCTAATCAATAAATCTTAAAAAAAAAGAAATAATATTTTTCTTGCTTAAATTATGAAATATATGAAGACTATTATAATAAATATTATTTTAACTACACTCACCATTATCAAACTTATTATTTAACCATAGTTTCTTCAGTTTTAAAGAAGATTTTATTACTTCTTGGATCTTTCTATGGTATCTATCTCTTCAATACTATATCTCTTTTACTCATTCAAGACGTGAAAGAAAGAAAGAAAGAAAGAAAGAAAGAAAGAGAGAGAGAGAGAGGGAGAGAGAGAGAGAAAGAAAGAAAGAAAGAGAGAGAGAGAGAGGGAGAGAGAGAGAGAAAGAAAGAAAGAAAGAGAGAGAGAGAGAGGGAGAGAGAGAGAGAAAGAAAGAAAGAAAGAGAGAGAGAGAGAGGGAGAGAGAGAGAGAAAGAAAGAAAGAAAGAAGAGAGGGAGGGAGGAAAAGAAAGAGGAAAGAGAAGGAGGGAGGGAGAATGGAAGAAAGACACCTGTATTTTGTGTTTACAATTACATAAACATTTTAATATATTTTCTTCAAAGATATGTATCCATGAGCAACTCATAGTATTGTATGTTTTTTAAAATGTATTAATGGTACCGTACTATATGTATTTATATTCGCTGGACATTTTTCAGTATTTTATTCATGTTCATATATATAGCTCTAATATACTTGTTTAACCACTATATATTATTTCATATAAGAATTATCATGATATATCAATAGTACTAAAGATATGTGGGTTGTCTCTAAACTTTTGCTATTAAACTGAATGTTATGATGAACAATCTAGTACAAAGATATGGAAATGCAGGGCATGAGGATATATACATCTTCACATTTACTGGATATTGGCAAATTTCTCTCCAAAATAGTCTGGGAGTTCTTATTTCTCCACATCTTACACTACATTCAGTACTGTCATTTTTTTATGTTATTGCCTGTTTCATACCTATTGCGTATTTCACTGTTATCTAAATTTGTGTTTTCATAAAGACATTTAGATTACTTCTTTTGAGAGTTACTGTTTTATATTTTTTATTGGGTAGCATTTTGTTCATGGTGGAATTTAAGTGTTGAAAATATTATAGATAATCAATGTTTACATATATATAAAATCAGTGGTCGTACTAATTGCAACCAAAATTAGTGGGAGAAGCATGAAGACTGCAGAATTCAAGATGTTCTAAGCATTCAGGCTCAGGACAACTTGTTCACGTACAATACAAGATCATGCCTTCATGTTCACTTCCTTTGTTTACTCTACAAACCCATCCCAGATTCCCCCAAAGTAGACGTAATGAAAGATATACCTCCATGCCTGCTTACTATTTAAAAATCTGTGACTTTTTTCTTATAATGTGACTACTTAAGAAAGGGAGTCATTTAATGAAGGCAACAATTAAACCAACAAAGCATAATTAAACTTTCTGTCCCAGTGAAAAGAACAAATAGAGACTCATAGATATGGACAATAGACTAGTGATTACCAGAGAGTAGGGGAGAATGGGGATGGAGGAGGTAGGTGGGGTCAAAGGGGTAAAAATGTGGTAACAGAAAGAAATCTAACTATGGGAGGTGAATACACAATGTAAATATATATATTTACTGTTAAAATGTACAGCTGAAACTTACCAGATTTTGTTAACGAATGACACGTTAAAAACCAACAACAAAAAAACTTTCTGTTTCATGCTGCCAAACTTTAAACACATTTTAATTTATCTCACTTTTATGGTAAAGAAAATAGTGTGATCATCCTCCTTAACTCTCCTGTTTCTTCACCATGACTTGGTAATCTGTACATGTGACTGTGAAATCAGTGGCTTAATGCTAATTCTACTAACTAAAGTCAATACATTTTCCTCCTTTAATTGTGGCACATTTCTTTTCTGATCAATACAATCCTATAATTCTATGCAAATTCTTGTAGAAAAAATTCTTGCAACAATGTTTTCTATTATTTTTGTAAGTGAATATTTGTAGGAAGACTTGTAAATTTTTTCATGCAAGAAGTTTTTGAAAAACCAATAGAAAATGCCAATGAAATAAACACAACACTTAAATGTACTATTGGACATATTTTATTTTTGTTTTACCCAGGATAATTTTCTATTATCTCTTTCAATAAGGTTAATAATTTATCTCCTTTTAAGGAGATTTCGTTCCCTGTTAAAATTAATAAATATTAGTTCATGGTATTGAGTTTTTCTGAACATGTCACTGTCACCACATATGGCATCTTGGTCTACCAACTTAGTGTATATTGGAGTCTTCTCCATTAAACAGATATAAACATCACTGTGCAACTAAAGAAACCATATTATTTTTACAGTGTAGAAGAATTGCTAAACTTTTGCCTCTTTTTTTTTGATTAATTTCATGCCTGACTCAGTCAGAGATTAGGCCTTGACACAGGTTATAATTAAATATTGAAATCATGAAGTGCAAGAATGTTTAATTTTTAAAATATGAGTTTTAATTTACCTCATACAGAGAATAGCTCTGGTCACCTGCAGAGATGCATTACACACTACATTGCCTAATGTAGGATGCCTGAATAAGGCTGAGCACACAGTTAAAGTAAACTAATGCAATTTACTGAACAGCAGTCAAATATTTATCCAGTTGATGAAGCAGACTTTATGTGAAATTCAGATAATAATTAAAGAGAAGCTTTGCTTAAAACATGCTTACGACAGTTTTCACAAATATGTTATATCCTTTTGCAGTTTCCATTTTTCTAAATAGTTCTGTACATCTGAACTATTCCACAGTGATCATACTATAGTGTTATACTGAGTGCATTTCTTGATATGTCACGGTATTTCAAAGCTAGGAATGTAGATTGATTGCAAAAGCAGCACCAATTCTCCTTCTTGTAGCAATGTGACTTTATAGTGCCTTCCACTGTAAGTAGAATCTACTTCCTCATCCTTTGAATCTCTCTTATTTGTGACTTAGATTGGCCAATAGAATATGGTAGCTACATTGTTGTACCAGTTCAGAATCTCTGCCTCGAGCCTGAGTGATTCCACTTGTTCTCTCGGAACTGTACCATGGTCATGAGAACAAGCTCAAGCTGCCTCCTGGAGGATGAGAAACCACACACAGAGGCTGTTCTAGAATGATCAGCTCCTAGCCACCCTTCTGTCTTCATATAGTGAATCTGGCCGAGATTGGCCAAACACATGCTAAGTCAGCAGAACCACCTTGACTACTTGCAACCTCATCAGAAATAATGAATGTTTGCCATTTTAAGCTGCTGTGTTCATGACAGTTTGTCATACCATAATAGCTAATTGAAGCAGGATTTGGAGATCCAATTTAACCTCTCCATTGTACAGATTAAATAACTGAGGCCCAGAGAGGATAAGTGCTTTGTTCACATCTACGCATTGTCAGTGGCAAAATCAAGTTTAAATATTGCATTCCCCAACTTCATAGCTAAATTACTCTTTCTATCCTGCAATACTGCTTTTCTTTTTCTTCTTTTTGGCAACAGAGGTCAATGAAAGCTGACCAAGAGAATTAGAGTTTCAACATAATAAAATGGTATTTGTTAAAAATAATTGTAAGGACCTTATATGTTAGTCAGATATAGATATTATCTTGTGACAGTATTACCCAGATCTTTTTTCTAAGTTATGTGAAGAGAATTAAAAATGTCAGAATAAAGATTGTTTTCAAGTGGAGTAATCCCATAAATTTCAGTCATTGTAATATTACTGTTAATCTTTATTTTGAAATATTTCTCAAATGCTAAAGTTAGCAGGGATCTTCTTAGAGCTTGTTTCGTGGAACTAAAATTTTCTCTGAATCTTATTTCATCCAAAACTATCATCTGGAAAATTACTAATAGTTCATCAGAATCATCCTGTACTAAATATTCCATATGATGAGCATTTAAGAAATTCTCAAATATTTATATTATGTTGAGTGAATGAACAAAAGCTAAGTCCATCATGTCATAGGATGGCATGTTATGAAAACTTATTTAGTCAAATTTGTTCCAGAATAATTTTTTTTTTTACAATAAGATGTTTCAAATTTTTTTTTAAGAGCTGTAAATAGTTCTACTTTTATTCTCATTCTACCTTCAACTTCTAAGTTCTATAGCATTAGTTTTGACATCTAGCTTATCTGAATCACAGCTTGTTAAATCACAAATTGGTGGGCTCCACCCCCAGATTTCTGATTCAATAAAGCTGGGCCAAAGTCTTAAGATTTGCCTTTCTAACAAGTCCCCTGGTGATGCTACAGCTGCTGGTTGGCAGACTACATTTAAAGAACCACTGCTTTATAGTTTTACACAACAGTTGAAATAATTTGTGAATAATCCATCTCAGAATATACCTTACTACAATGTTTTAGTGGGAGCTAATGGAAGTATATAAACTATAGTCACAATTTACATTAGTAAGTGAATTACACAGAACAAAATCCTGTCAATCAAAATTAGTGAGACAATCACTACACTTAGAGTTTAAACATCCCCGTCTTTTGGTTGAGAAATGTCCAGAGTCTTCCTACAGACCCAAGGGTAAGGGGGCAATGGGGAGGGAACTTGTCAAAAAAAATCCCATACTGTCACAAGACTCCTAAAATTTGGAATGCAGGCAAATTAGCCCAAATGATCATCTCCAAAGGGAAATAATTTGCTAGAGTTTTTAAAAGGTAAAGAAATACCTACTTCCAATCCACAGCCATTTTTTGTTTAATGAGAGAATTCACATAACACTTTCCATGACAGTTTCTGCTTTCCATCACTCAACTCTTTGTGAAAATAGACCGTTTTTGGCTTACTGACTATGTTTGGGCTTAGTCCAAAAATGAACTTCTTGAAAGGTTTACAAAAATAATTTCAGTTGTTTTTAATTCCTGACTGCTTCAAATAAAGAAAACAAACTATGAAAAGTGTAGTGGGATTTTAATTGCAGTTTTTGCATTTAAATATCAGATAACTTCCTAATGGACTTCTGCATATCTATGTCCTCTGTAAGAAATCTCATACCTTCCTCAATTTGAAAACACAGTTGAGATTAGAAAAAGATTGGCGTTTAAAAATGTCCTCTGAGAAAACGTACACAAAAGCATATGTGTGCCCGAACTCCTGAGTATGCACATTTTAAAGGCGCCAGCTAGCTCGATCTTTCTTCTTCTGGTAAACATGCCTCGCAATGTACTTAGAGATCCTGCTTCATGCGGGTCCCATGCAGCATTGTTTATAATTTTTATCGATGTGGGGTTTTTTTTCCCCATCACCTACTTAACAGCTTATTTTTTTCTTGTTTCTGTACTTCTTTGAATCTCCTTCTCTTATTAAAAAAAAAATGCAAACTGAGCTAACCTGAGGCACTAAACAGAGAAGACTTTCTTAACCTTTCTATTTTTAACATTGAACATTGTCTTTGTCTACCTTTTCCTTATCTTTTAAGCTGACACTGTGTAAAGGGTGAAAGTTTCTGGGTACAGAATGACACACTGGGGTTATCCTGAAATGAAGACACAGACAAGAAAGACTTTTCAGAGAAAGTCCAATTCTAAACATCACTTTCTTCTTCCTAAATTAAATGGTTTCTTTAATAGTTGATTGTACTCACTTTTTTTTATGTTTAGAGACATTTTTTAATAACATAAACATTGTTGCTGTATTTATATCATTATTAGATATGGTCAATGTCTTTTACTAATGAGTAGGTTTTCCCATTTTTCATAGACAGAATTTCTAGGTGCAAATGTTTTCAATTCCTTCATGAGCATTTCCCAATTAACTTCAACTTACAGTGATTATTTGAACTCATGTGGCCTCTATTATTGCTGTTGTTCCTTTTATATTTATCATATATGATCTTGTGATGTTGCTAGCTAACTTTTACGAATATGGGTTTTATGTATCTAATTAAAATTTAAGTGCCCTGAGGACAGAGACTTCACAGGGGTTTGATGTGCCACTGCGCCTTACATACGCAGGACATCTCATGAGAATGTACTATTGATGAATGGATGGGAGAAGTTTGAACCATCCTTTCATTTGAGAGTGAGGATGGCAGGAATTGGTGAGAATAAAATTAAAACACCTAGAGAATGGTTTTCCAACCTAGTTAAGGGTTTCCTTGGCTAAAAGCAACCCTAGGACAGGAGGCTGGTTCTCACAGCGAATAGCAACTAGACCATAATCTATACTAATGATTTCTGGCTGAAGAAAGAGCATGTTAAAAGACATAGCTGTTGAAAGACACCAAGGGAGAAATAACTACCATGTAACAGGTAGTCACAGCCTAACCAACCATTTCAATTCCCCTTAGTGAGTTATATTGGTCTATAAGGTAGGAAAAGGGTATACCCAAGAAGGAAAGGCTGATTCTGAGTCCAGGAATGCATAAACATATCTTGAGTTTGTGCAAGAAGAGTGCTATAAATAAAGCAGAAAACTTCATTTATGCCAAGTCATCATCTCCACAAGAGACTCATCCCCACAAAGCACCCATTATTCTATATTCCAGGAACAGTACCTGTTCTCGTCTGCTCAGATGTTCAACTGGCTCCTCTAACTTGTCTTGTTCTTGTTAGCTATATATGGCTTTCTCCTTTAAAATCAAACAATGATAGTTGTAGGCAGAAGTTGTCGGCAAATGCATAGTCATTCCTCTACCAAAGATCAAGCTTGTCTATGCTAAAACATTCTTCAAGGAATATATGAACGCATTACTACCATGTGCATTAATAATTATACTTAAGATAATCTTTTGAAAATTTATTCTGATTTTCAAGCTTACTTCTCTCTACCTTCCCACACCCCTGCTTGCCAAACACATCTATCTGTATATGACTGTGGCTTAGTGCTTACAGCATCACAAATGTGTGGTGGAGGGTAATGCGGGTATTGTATCTTGGAATTGAATAACACAGGTTCAAGTTTCACTTCCATCATCTACCACTCAGAAATAAATGTGCATATATGTGTGCATACGTGTTTATTCCATAGTCCATATCTTTGTTTCCTAATTATTAATTCACTTTTCTATATGTACTTTTTATATATTCAATTGTTAAATGAAAAACATGAGTTCATGTCTTAGAAAATAGGATATGCTGAAATAGAAATTTACACTGAAGCATGACAACTGTTTAACTATGCACGTAAATACCACAAAGCGATTTAGAACCCTAAATGAAGAATGTCATATCCAAGTGAAACTACAGAATCAGAGGTCAACAGAAAATAATTACACTAAGGAGAATTTGGCTAGGACATCAATAAGAGCACAGACCATAAAATCTCCAGTCACCAAAACAGTTAAGAAATTGCAACCAGGAGCTGAAACTTTAATCCAGTGAGAGATTCTTTCCTAAACTTGATAATTTTTTAAACCTCATATTTTGGCATAACTTAGCTCAGATGGCTGAAATGGGCAATACTGACTGACCAACATACTAAAAAATTAGATAGAAAGACACGTGAAAGTATCAATTATTCTTTCTATACTAATAAGTATTTAAAGATTTATGAAGCAGATGTGGAGAAAGAACAGTAAACATGGAATCAAATATATCTCTGTCAGGGCTATCATGCTGCAAAACTCCAGAACAAACCATCTCTGACACCATGTATGTGTACCCCCTTACCTCATGAGGCTGGCAGTGAAGAGCAACAAGGCTGCACAAAAAAGACCTGAATTGAATTCTAGCTCTATAACTGCCACTTACCAGTTATATGAACCAGACAAATATCTGCACCTTGCTGAGCTTCTATATCAAAATTTCTTAGTTTATTCTGTGTGCTATGGATCCTTTTGATAATCTGGTGAAAGACATGGATGCTTTGTCATTGAGGTTTTTAATCAAATAAAATAATACAGAGGATTTTGAAAAATTCAGTTCTTAATTTTTTTCTGATACAATAATAAATGTGCTTCTTTATTATATTATATATCAATATCAAGAGAGGTATCTCAAAAAGACCATAATTTGGGGGTATTGACAAATGTAAACAATATTTTGAGATATCTACAACAACTCTAATGTGATATAAAAGTATTTGTGATATCTATTGATGAAAAAATGATAGATACCTATAATACTGTTGCTTTTTATTACTTGCATTCATTAAAAAAGTAAATGTTAAATTTTAGTTAGTGGTTAGTGAAAATGAGATGTAATTTTTTTCCCCATTCAAGTTCAAGGACTCCCTGAATTTTATTCCTTGAAATTTTTTCCATCTTGGTTAAGAACCTTTATTCTTTACTCTTTTATGTAAGAAGGGAAGATAACACTTGCCCTCTAGAACTGAGCTTTTTCAGGATTAAATTAGACAAACTTAATTCAACAAATATTTAGTGGGCAATTTCTATCTTCCAGGCACTTATTTTAGGGTCAGGGATGCACGATACATCAGTGAACAAGAGAGACACTGTCTAGTGGAAGAAAAGTTTTAGTCGTGGATAATAGACTTTCAATATATGTCTAACAGATTACATATAGTAAATATATGTACTGTCAGGAGAAGGTACAAAAAAAAAATGATAAGGAAAATAAACCAGAGCAAGGTGTACAGGAGAGATAGAGAAGCAGCCTCTGTGCTAAGGTGCCATTGGAGCAGATGCCCGAAGAAGTGAGCAACAGGGAGCCATGGGGACAGGTGGAAAAAGGTGTCTACAAATAGTAAAATTTTTACTATTACCTTTTACTATTACTATAAATTTTTACTATTACCTTTTACTTTACTATTTTTACTATTACCTGGTCACAATCAATTAGCAGATAGTAAATTGAAATACAAACCAGCATGATAAGTAGGAAAATAATATGTAGACTTCTTGCTAAAATAATAAATATATATCAGGATTATCGTATACATTGTTTGATAGCTCTATTTGAAAACTTTGTTTCTATTAGTTTTATTATACCTACATTTTTAGCACATCTTATTTCATGCCAGGCACTATATTTAAACAAATTAACAAATTTATTCCTAACAAGAACCCTACAGGACAGGACCTATCACTACCCTACTTTACAGATAAGAAAACAGAATCTCAGAGAGATTAAATTGTCTACATTTACCAAGCAAATACAAGTAAATATTAGGACCAGGATTTGAGTGCAGGAAATATCATACATAAATCTATCTGCCTATCTATTATGTCACGCTTTTTCTTAAAAATGATATTGTTCTCTGACAGGAGAGCAATTCATCTCAGATAACATATTTTTAAAGTTGCTAAAGTACTTTAGAATTTTTTAATTGCATTGCATTGATTAGGGTAAATGTTTAAAGAACAAAGAGCTGAACTACAAAAACGGTCAGAGAAAGAAAAAGAAATTTCTGACTAGGAAAAAGAGTCATTCAAGAATCCCACTGGAAAGCTACAGTCTCCATAATCTTTCTCTTTTTAATATCTATTTATGATTACCAAAGAATAAATTAAAAACAATTCAGAAGGCTAATCAGAGGTCCTGAAAAGACATTTCCTACAATTTAAGGAAAGCAATCTTGGACCCCTAGCTCTAAGTGCAGTGTATTGAACCATAGGTTAACCTCTCAAAGGATGGAGTTTTCATGAAGTAGGTAGAGTAGAGAGAATGGGAAGAACACAGTCATTTCTTTTAAATCAAAGCTGGGAAATTTTGGAGACTGAGACTAACAATAAAGAAATTAGATTCAATTTATATTCTATCTAAAATTATTTTTCTTTTCGAATTTGTTTTCTTGCTCCTAGACTACTCCTCTTCTCTGGAGTGTACAATAATAACTCTGGTGAGAGATGACAAAAGCCTGAAGAAACGCAGTAATAGTAGAGATGTCTGATGAAGAAAATTTTTAAAAAAGGTATGTTATATTTAATAATGGGAGGAGGTTGGGGGGAGGGCAAGTGGCAAAGGGAAAAATTCAGAATAGCTTTGGTTTCTGTCATGAATACCAGCTAGGTAATGTGTTACCAAAAAAAAAGATAATGAGTGTAAGAGAAAATCAGAAGGAAGGTAAGTGAGCACACATTTGGAAGTGTTGATTATGGTCATTGTATTTTAACATAATTTTAGAAGATTCAGATGGCAATGACTACATGCAGTTAGATATGCAGGTCTAGAACTCAGCAGAGAAATCTGGAACACAGAAAAATCTAGCTAGAAATAGACCTTCAGGAATCATCAGTGTGTGGACAAAGACAGAAAATTCCACTAAACATTTAAGGTATCCCCAGAGGATGACAGAGGCAAAGGAGAATGCAATGGAATTGAAAGAGATGCCTGAGGAGCCAGGAGAGCACCATATCAGATTCCACAGGGAAGACAAGTAAGGATTAGGGGTGGGGGCTGGGGAATAAAGGAGTCAGTGTGTTGGAGCCTTTGATAGAGCAGTTGTGTTGAGATGGCAGAGTGTCTGAAAGACATGGAGTAGGAAATGAATAAGAGGCTAAAAATTAAAATATAACTTACTCTATTCACAAAGTTGATGGTTAAATAATGAGAGGTGAGAGAGAGAGAGAGAAGAAAGAAAGCTAAATGACTAGTCAGTGTCAACAACAAATGGAGAAATTGAAATTATCTGAAAAAGAATATTGACTGATAAGTACCTAAAAGAAACAACAAGGGATAGGACCAAGAACGTGGATAAAGGGATAAGCATTAAAGAGGAAAAGCAGGTACTTCATCTCTGAGGCTAAGTAAACAGAGGCTCTCGAGAGGAAGAACATGTTATGAATCTGTAGGGGCAAATGGTTTTGCCTGGAAAAATAATGGGAGGCCTAACGGGCACTAAGTGGGACCAAGGAATCCATGAGATACAATGACATATTTTCCTATGTCTCACACGACTATTAAATGTCCTAAGGGACATTCATGAACAATCTGTGATAAAAAATCTGTTGTATAATAAGCACCAAGTGACTCTGGATGGCTTTAATATATACAGATTTTTCCAAGAATATAACTACTGCGTAATTCAAGGGAAAACTGATTTAGGTTTGTCCAGATACTTACCAAGAATTGGTCATAAGTTCTGAAATTCCCATGATCAACCAGAGATACGGTCAACACTATGCTAAGTGAAAGACTTCACACACAAAAAGTCATATATTATATGATTCCTTTTATATGAAATATCAAGAATAGGCAAATCCATAGAAAGTATTTTGGTTTCTTGACTTTTAGTTTGGGTCTAAGCAGGCTTCTTGATCAAGGACTAAAAGCTAAGCTGGGTTTACTAGCTGCAGTCTGGAGATACAGGCCATTCATCTCAGTGCAAGTTTTCTAAAAGTAAAATCAAATTAGAAATTAGCTTTGAAAAGGAAACTAATATGCTGACAAATGGGCGTGTTACATACAAAGAAAAGGTAGTATTATCCACTAGGTCCTTCTAAAGGAAGAAAGAGGCAATTTACTGGCTGAAGTTTCTGTAAGAAGACACAGGTTGAACTGCTTTCTATCATTCAGTCAATAAAATTATATTGAGGGGCTACCAAATGCTAGGCACAGAGCCATGCCAGGTGCAGAGCTAAGTAAGGCCTGGGGACATGAATGGAATACTTTAAGCACTCCTCAGAGGAGTGCTTGGCCTAGTGATGGAAAGTAAACAATTAAAAGCAGGAAGTGATACAAATGCTAGATTTGAAATACTCTAAAGCCCTTGCTACTCAGAGTGTGGTCTAGGGACCAGCAGTATTAGCATTCCTGAGAGGTTGTTAAAAACACAGAATCTCTGGCTGCATCCAGACTACAAACCAGAACCTGTATTTTAACAAGATCTCCAGGTGATTCACATGTACATTAAGTTTGAGAAGTGCTACTCTAGAGAGGTTTAGCTTTAAGCTGGGCTGTGAAGAAAGGCCCAGTTTTGACTATTGTTTCTTTTCTTCAGAGCCTCTGCTTTATAAAAAGTAACTTGATATTTCCTAAACACTGACTTTACTATTTTCCTTAATTTTGCATTATACAATATTTGAAGTATACAAAAATGTAAACATTTTGTATATTTGAAGTATACAAATGTTTACATTTTTGTATACTTCAAATATTGTATAATGCAAAATTAAGGAAAATAATAAAGGAAAGACTTTCTCATCGGCTTTTACAAAAAAAAGTGAAAAAGAAAAACAAAAAACACTTTTTTTCATACTGCGAAGTGGTTGCCATTTAATAGCATTATGACATTTTCTGGTTACTGGGTGATAACTTTGATACCAGGTATACTGGTTAATTAGAGGCAGATCCAAATCTCTTGACCAGGTTCTGAAACTTATTTCCCATATTTGAGCTGAACACTGGAGATGCAAAGATGAATTACATAGCACTTGCCTTCAAGAGTTAATTTTCTCACAAGGACTTGTTTTTAGTTACCATTTGGCCTAGGCAAGAATATCTGGTCACTTCCATGATGAATAAATAATTACAAATTCTTTACCACTCTGGAGTGTATATTAGAGTGAATATACATTCTGGTTTGCCAGGACAGTCCCCAAGTATTTATTAATACCATCTCTTTTCATTTTCAAAAGCATTCAATTTGAATGATAAATATTATAGTCACCCTATCTACAGCTAAGAGATGGTAATTGAGGAATGCAATAGTTACTTTTTAGAGGATGCTTTTAAGCTCAGCAAGAGGAGGAAAAGGAGTGTGGCTATCAAGCAATGAGGTTGTCACCAACACAATAGGGGTTAAGGACTAAGACCAAGGGAAGTAGCCATAGTTGATTTAAATGGTTAGATTAGAGGGTGCCATGTGTTTTACACACACATACTCCATAAGATCTACAATATAGATGGAGAAAAAATGGAGAACCAAATTCACCAACATCTTTAGGGTTCATGGTCGGGACAATTAGAACATTAGAGCTTGCCAAAAAAACATGCAGCTCCCCATCAAGGCCATATTAAGTAAAAACTTGACATTCAAAAGTATTGCATTTGCCTTCTTAGGCTACGAATATATCTGAATTTGTCGTTTGTTTATTTCTTCTAGTACCGAAAATTTTAACCTCATCAGAACCAACCTTCCTTTTGTTATACATTTTTTGCAACACTTCCATTACTATACTCATAAAAATTTATAGATAATATAATTCACCCACAAACATAATTTTAAAAATAAAAAATAATGCCCTAATTCTAACACAAAAAAGAAAGTACTCTATAATGAAACAACATGTATTTTAATATATAAATTCTCAAGTGTGATCTCATGAGCAAAATGTTTGCTGATCTTTAAAAAATCAGTGTAAATTGGATAGTTACATACATAGAATGATACATTTGTGCTGTGGTGAGGTATCTTTCACTCCCTCTGCTCTGACTCTTTACCCCTAGGAACCAAAGTTTGTCTCTGCTTCCTTGGAAATATTCCTCTATAGAGGAATCTACCATTTTGCCATTGTCCCTCCCTCTTCCTTAATTCAGTCTCCATGATCTTTCTTTTGATTTAATGAAATCATTCCTTAATTAGTTTCTTTAAAACTAGCATGTCTCCCACCCCATACTCTTTCTTGTTCCTCAACACGCAGCTTTCATAGTTAGCCTACTAATTATTCCACTCCACTTCTTAAAAACTTTACACGACTATCTGGTTTCAAACTCCATATCTAATCTCCTCTCTTGCTGCAATCATACTACTTGGTATTCCTGGAACATTCCTGTGCCTTACCCTTACTGTTCTTTCTCTCAGTTTTTATATCCTATTTACCCATCATTTGAAACCCTACCTTAGGTGGAGTTAATAGTTCCATTCCTTGTGCCCATGGAAAGATTTACACACATTTCTATTTTGACACCTATTACATTGCATTGATTTTTTTTTTCTTATCAATCTGGCTCCTTCCTATACTCTCAGAGTCAAACTCCTTACTCATCTGTATAAACTTGGAACAAACCAGTGGTGTGATACCAAGTTGTGGTTGATTGCTTGTTTGTCAAATGAATGAATTAACTAACAAATATGTGAATAAGTTAGAAAAAATTATCTCTGCAGGACTGGATTGTTAAATAAATTAAGTCTGCCTGTAGAGTGATTTATACTCAGAATCTTTACTAGTCTGGAATTTGACTGATTTCAAAGTCCAAAGACTCTAATAAATGAGGCTCACAAGAAGTTGAGTTACTTGCCCAAGGTAGCCCGGGTATTAAGGGAGAAAAAAATGTAAATCATACCTTCTTGCTCTTTTCAATGCAGTGTGTTTGCCTCTGGTAAGTTACAAGTGAGAAAAATATCTAAGAAATATACTTGTTATAGAAGAGAATCTTTTCTATAAAATCCTTGTGAACTTCTTTTGTTAATGCTATATTGGAACATAAAAGATTTAGTGCACACTGGAGAGATGCTGTAGAATGCAAGAATTTTAGAAAAGTAGCAGAGAAAAAAACCTAATGAGAATGAGTATATGTTATACACACCTCACTTGATTTCTGGTATGGAGAGCAAAAGAAATTCTTTTGAGAGTCTTTTTAAATATGCAATCATCATGTTAATAATCCAATTCATAGATCAATAATGCTGAGGTATTTGCCCAGCCACATTAATAATACCTTTCCAGCCCTATGGGGGGCACAGTCTTCTTGAATATCTTTTTTCTGAACTCAGTGTAAATAGAGATGATTAGCCCTGTGGTTAAATAGGTGGTCAGCTACTAACAGCTTTGCATAATGATGATAAATAGGTGAAAATGTTAAATGGAGTAGGAGTATTCTTGAGGGGCGGCTTGGCAACTTCATA
This sequence comes from Pteropus alecto, assembly GCF_000325575.1. Taxonomy (NCBI): domain Eukaryota; kingdom Metazoa; phylum Chordata; class Mammalia; order Chiroptera; family Pteropodidae; genus Pteropus; species Pteropus alecto. The sequence goes on from NW_006434839.1 coordinate 20,914,813, forward strand.
TTTTCAAAGCTGACTAATCATTAGTTTGATAAATTGGTTCAATATGATATATGTTTCTGTGTTAACCAAGTATTTCTTTATGGAAGTCCTTATTCAACATAATTAAAGCCTATTTGATATTTTAGAAACATTTGTATTTACATGTTCTCTCTACATGCCCCCCTCCTTTCAGCTTGGTTCTGGGTGCTGAGTACTGTGTGTATGTGTGTGTGTTGTACTTACTAACCACATATTATGCAACAGGCCATTTAAATTCTCTTATTTAATCCTCACAACAAGCTAATAAGGCAGGTGTCATAGTTATTTCCATTTTATAGAGGATGAAATGAAAATCTTAGAAGTAGATTATCTTCCCAAGATCACACAGACAAGTGCTAGGGAGGGGGGCAGGATTTGATCCCAGCTCTAAAATAAAGCAGGGACCTGGTCTATATTGTTTTGCTATCCTATCCCTAGCACATAGTAGGTACTCAAATATATTTGTTGGATGAATGAACGTGCCACACAGTCTCACAGTTTTCTGCCCTGTCCCTGCTCACTCCTTCCCAATCTGAAGTTTAGAAATCCTCTGCATTTCAAAGGCTGAGATGATCTTCTTGACTGAAAACAGCAGTTAAAGACTGTAGGTTGAGCAGAGTGGCTATTGCTCAGGCCACTTAGAGTAAATAAAGCACCTAAGAAGGAGGAGGTTTTCTTTCTTGACTCTTTGAAGCCTTAGAAGCACTATATCTTCTGGTCTTCTCACGGGGAGAGTTGTCCAGCTGCTGGGAGGACCACTGTGAACACAAGGCAAATTCAGATGAGTAGCGTAAGGGTGCCAGAGCATCTTCATTTCTTACCCAAGTCAAAAAGCAAACAAATTCACTTCTACCTTTTTAGAAACCACTTCACTAATATCTATGAAATTACACCTAATATGTGAAGCCCTATATAGGGATTAAGGTTAAGCTCTATTTTTTCTTGTTACATTCACTGGTATAATTCACGGGTATAATATAATTTGGAAGCCAAGCTGATCTGAATTCAAACTCCAGCTTCAAAAAAAAAAAAACAAAAAACAAGTTGCGTGGCCTTGGGCAAGGCCTTTAACCTGTATGAGCCTTAGTCCCTTTAACTGTAAACTCTCCCATTGTTGCTTGTCCCACAGGGTTATTATAAAAGTGATCACATGATATAATGAGAGACTGGGCAGCAATATACAAGTGCTTGGAGTCATTTTGCTTAGAGTGACTGATCAAGTTCCTTTACTTTCCTTATCTGTTACAACTACAATAACAATACTTCTCTGTTAGAATTACTGCAAAGATTTAATTAGATGATGTATTTAAAGAACATAGTAAAGCTCCTAATGCATAGTATGTACACAACATATTTGTCCCATTCTTTCCCCTCAGCTTCTGAAATCTGAGTTTATCTTACCACTGTCCTTTACTGTACATATAACATTCTGAACAATCATCATGTCCCTATGATCCATTCCATATCTTACATTTTTCCATATCCTAACCACTTATAACTTGGCATGTTATGTCTTACCAGGTACCTTGCCTCTAGATCAATCACACACCTCAGTGCCATGGTCAAACTTCCCTTTACCACTCATCGACATGCTCACCAAAGTCATCTCATTATGAATTGGGACCCATTCCTTACCATCTCTAAATCTCTCCACCTCATCCAAACTGTATCTCTATCATTCTAATTTATGTTTACCATTTCCTCAAAGCAAGTATTATCTCAGTTTCTGTTTCTTTTTCTTTCTCTTTTTTTCATCTTGACCCTGGAACTATGATGTACCCTTGTTCCATCCTGGAGATTATAGGCTAGTACTCAGAGGCTTGAGGTAAAAAGAATGAGAAAAATGTTTTGATTTGTTCAGGAAGTTCTACACTTCCCCAAAGATTTATCAGGTCTTCTGCCCACCCTCCCCGAGGCAAAAGAAAGGGGAAAAGGAAGTTATCAAAGAACTCTCTGGCGTAGATTTGCAGAATTTCCCTACTTCCAAGTTTCTAATGGGGACATTAAGTGTCCACATTTAATAACATTCTACATTGTTGCACAACAGCCAGATTTGTAGAGCATGTAGGGAGATGTCATGTTGCAGGAATTCTCACGTTTCTATCTTGTCTGGGGAGATTTCACATAAAGTTGAAGAAGCAAAGCTGATGAAAAGGTTTCAGAAGCCTTATGTGTTAAATGACAGCACTCTGAACTAGATACTTATTTGGCAAGGGTGGGGGGAGGCTGAAAATTATAGAAACTATGTAGGAAGTAGCAAGATTTAATGAACTCACAGTTGTGAAGAGAGAGATTGAAAGAGCAGTTTCTAAAACAGACTCAGATTCGGGCCTGGGTGATTGACACTGGAGTAATATTCTCCACAGGGACTGCAGAGTTGAAAAGAGAAGAGTGTGTTCTGGTAAAAAATTAAAATCTTGATCTTTGCCATGTTAAACATGAGGTGGTAATGAGACAGCAGGAAGCTACTTTGGTGAGGCAGCAGGAAAACATGACTAAACGGCTGGAGAAGTGTGACATGCAGAGGTAAAACTGACTGGTTCATTAGCTAATCATACCTTTCAATTACACAGTATTGAACTTTACAGTTTACAGAATACTTTCGTATACATTATCTGAATCCTTGCAACAACACTGTAAGGCAGGTATTGCCATTCAGTTTTTACAGATAATGGAACTGATGTTCTGAGAGACACTTGCTTTGGCCAATGAACCCATTGGTAAGTGCTGGAATTGTGATTCAAGGTAGAGTGCAGATTTTTTTTTTTTTTAATTTTGCTAAGGTTGGCATGCCTTTCACAATTCCATGTAGGCACAGTTAAGAAAAGTTCCTTTCTACTATTCCCTTTGAAGATGGAATGGCCCAAACTTTTTGACACCGTATTCCCCTGAGAATAGTTTATCAAGTGTAACTTTTTCCCAGATGAAGTTTACATGGCAAAAGATCAAGAGCCTTGGCCTGCAAGTCTAGAATTCTCTCAATGTTCTTTGGAATACTGGGTGTAATAATCACTGGAGTTTCTCCCCAATATCCATTCTCTCCTTCTTCTTTCTGGAAAAGCCAGACTGCACCCAGGAAAGAATGATCCTAATTAAATTCTGATTTTCCAGACCAATCGAGAGGGTTCCACTCCCTTTACTGTGACTGGAATTTTGCTGGGGGAGTGGGACAGTAAGGGGGTGACCAATGTCCTAGAAGGCCCATGTAGCATCTGCAGAAATGGATTTCTTATTCCTATAAAGGAAATCAGGAAGGGATGCTGTACTTACTCTGTGGGAGATGCCATATCTGAATGCATTCCCAGAAATACCTCAATTATCTTATGTCCATAAGTGTAAAGCCATCACAGTAAAGATGTCAAAACCAAGGAGAAATGGAAAAAAAATTGAGGACTTCATGATATTTTAAAACTTCTACCTTGAGAAATTTAGAAACTTTTTCTATCTCAGGACTTACAGGCAAAATAATATATTTCCATTATTTAAGATAATTTGAGTTAGAGATTTCTGCTTCTTGTAGATAATAGCTGATACCATCAGCTTCAATCTTTATTTTTGCAAAGTTAAATGACATAAACACAGCTTTTCTCACAAATTGTACTAGGACATATAATTTCAATTTCTCCCTCAATAAAATTAAAAGTACATGTTTTGTCAACAAGTGTCACACAAATGTGGATGTAACTGGGTTACTACCTTTTCAGTTAAGCAAAGTATAACTCTGAAGGCAGGTTTCTATCTTGTGTCATTCTTCAGGATTTCATTACCTTCATGCCAAACTAAGAATGCATATGTGTAGTCTCTGATCCATTCTCATGGACCTCACAAAACAGCAGAATTTTATAACCTTCTCTGTGAATGACTGAGATCATTTTTTATGAGCTTGTAGTTTGAAATTTTATCCCAGAGAAACCTGATTTTTCTTTCTTTCTTCATTTCTCTTTGTCTCTGTCTCTGTTTTGTCAACATCCTCTTAGCCAATGTTAACAAACCTGGAAGTATGAGCACAGATAAATTCTGTCATGGAGATCCAATGGGCTATGAATTGCTGAGAAACATGCATAAAATAAATGATTGCACTTTTCTCACAGGCATTTGGGGAAAAAAATTTTACCCCGAGAAAGTGCTTATACATTCTAAGTGCCCTTACAGAGCCCAAAGGTTTCAAACACTTTATTTTATATAATAAACAGCAGATTGTCTCTACTCAGACTTGCTAAGTTAATGTTAAATTGCATAAAGGCAAAGGAGAGAGAGAGAGAGAGAGAGAGAGAGAAACCTAAATGAATAAAAACCAAACTACAAGTGCAAGTCATTCACTAAAACGGCTGTACTTTCTACAGCAATGGGAGACAGTGACATTTATTGA
>NW_006434839.1:20919313-20948815 GCF_000325575.1 Pteropus alecto
AAGAAAGAAAGAAAGAAAGAAAGAAAGAAAGAAAGAAAGAAAGAAAGAAAGAAAGAAAGAAAGAAAGGAAGAAAGAAAGAAAGAAAGAAAGAAAGGAAGAAAGGAAGAAAGAAAGGAAGAAAGAGAAAGAAAGAAGAAAGAAATCTTATTTTATATATTGTTCAAGAGATTTTTTGGCAAAGTTTAAATAATAACTGATGGCTATTTATACTAATTCCATTGTTAAATCTAATAATGTGCCATTTTAATATTGTATAAATTCCCTTGTATTAAATGTAAACAGAGCCTGTGAGTGATGTGAACGCATTTGCATGGTGTAAATGATATTCATTATATATAAACTGCCAGCTCTGCTCTAGGACCCTTATGATAATGAGATGTTGCTTTTCCTGAAGCTTTCCCAGTGAGCAACTATTTTTAATAAGTATAATAAAATCTGGGTCCCTAGAAGACTTCATAGTTCTTGCATTGGTAGGAATATTTTTTAAAAGTAAAGAATTTGTCTCAAAACTAGAATTCTTCATATTCTTTAATTTGGAAGCTATTTCTGTCCTATTCTTTGGAGATTTTTTTTTCATGATAGCTACCCATCATCATCCTTTTAATGGACAAATTTGGAGGTTGAATAGCTAGATTATATTGTTACAATTTTTCAGCTGTTGGATTTCTCTTGTTGGTTTGAAAGGGAAAAAAAAGACTTTATTTCATTTGAAATGTATGAATGATGCCAAATTCCTATTTCAAGTTGTTATACTGTGATTACCAATAGAACTATAACCTTACTTATGCAAATCACTAGAGTTCATGGTAAGTCTGACATTTACAGAATTAATGAACTAAATAATTAAGTGGCCTGGTAAGCGAATTGGTAAACCAGAACTATTAATCTTTTAATGAAGTCTTTACTATGACTTAAATAATATTTTTTGTATAATTTTAAAGGATTATAGTAAAAAAAAAAAACATTAGAATAAGAAACCCATTAGATGAAGGAACGTTATTTTTATAAATCCATCATTATGTCTCTTTTTATTGAATTCATTTCTAATCAAGTTTAGAAAAGCAGCAATTCCTGTACTAGTAACTAACAGTCCTCAACTTCATTGAGACAGAGGGTTTAGGATCATTTAATGCTTCAAAAAATTATAGCCTAAAATGAGTAATTAGCATACAACTATAATTTCAGAAATTCCCTATTTGATGATGTGCATCACATGTTTTCTAAGCTCTTCTATGTTAGCTAGCACATAAAATAAGGACTTTTCACTGATTATCTTCAAATAGCATTTTCCTATTCTCCAAAAATGTCTATCTTTACCTTTATCTTCAAATACCCTTTTAAAAAAAATTAGATCACAGCTATTAAAATAACTAAACTGGACTAAACACAACCAAAATTTAGAACATCACAACATCCAGGGTTATATCAGTCAATAATGAGAGAGGTAAAAATATTAGGTTGTGTCTTCTATGTCCATACTAATTGCTTGCATAGGACTGTCTTCAGTAGGGTGAAAGATTATTGAATTATAAGTCTTCAATAACTTCCACTAGAAGAAAAAAAATTCAAATACTTAAATAAAAAGAAAGGATAACAAGAGCGATGGCTACAATGGTTTTCTCAATCCATATGAAAGAAAAAGCTGATGATTACTAAGTCAAACAATAAATGGTTAATGAGCAACTATCATATACTTGACAATGTCCTAGGCACAATGGGATCTAGAAAATGCAGAAAAAAAGAGATACAGTTCACAACTTGAAGAGATTATAATCTAAATGAAAAGACTCAACTACACATAAAAATATATCAAGCTATATAGGATAAGTGATAGTAGCCCCAATTATTGCACACAAAATTGTGTGACACAGATTCTATGTCCTGTACCTTTGTAGGCCGAGGAGGTCAATTTGAGTAGTTTTAAAATCTTCCAAGCATCCATGAGTTTCTATTTCTGGTAATATGGCAAAATAGGAGGCTACACATCCTGAAAATCTTCTTGATGGAGAACAACTGAAAATGCAGCATAAAATATAATTATATATGTGTATTTTTAAATACAGAGCTGAGCTTGCAATCAATTAAAGGAAATTCTCAGGGTCCCAAGATGAAGGAGAACTTCTAACCAGAGTAGTAAGTGGGAGCTGACTCAATGGCTACTTTTGAGGACTTGCTAGTTCTGATCACCAGTAGCCTCAAAAGGATGACACAATGCCCTTGGCCTTCACACAGAGCAGGGAGTTGGAATTGAGATTCCCATGTAAACCTAGGACTTTCAAAGGGCTAGGCACATCAATAAAATTGTGGACTAAAAAATGGCAAATGGACATGAGACCTGTGTCCTGGGTAAAGTCTCTCCTAAGAATTTGTAAATTTAAGTCTGACTTATTTGGATTGGGCATCAGATTTATACCTCCTTCCAAGTTTGGGAGATCCTAATAGCAATTGCAGATCCTCTCAGGAGAGACTTACCTTTAATCCAAGTCCTGAAAGATCCTCTCAAGTAAGATTCTGCTGTGTGTGGCTCACTATGGAAAATTACAAAACAGATGAGGAAATAAAGTTCTATAGATATAGTAAAACTTGACCCATAGAAGATTTATTTAGCAGGAAAGATGAGGAAAGATAGAAAAACATGGATGAATCCCCAAAGTGAGAAGATCATGTGGTCCTGGTCCTTGCCCTGAAATGGTGACGAAAAGAAGCCAGCAGAGAGTAAGTGATTGATCGAGAAGGCTGCCCTTTTGTTTAGCTTGTAAAAGATTTTGCATTTTAGAAGAAGTTATTCAGTTAAATCAATGAAAAGAGACTCAGATCAATAGGCATGTCTAAAAGTAGCCTTAGTTCTCTGGACCAATTGAAATGTTCATATTAAAGTAAATGGCCTGTGATCTGAGAGCTAGATATGAAAAAAAACCTTTTTAAAAAAAAAAATTTCCTCGAGCTACATTTTTTCTTAATTCTTAGGTCTGTTACTTACTGAGTTAATATTTGATTGGACCAGAAAGTGGATAAATGACATGATAATTCTTTGCAAAAGGAATTAAGAGCGAGGTAAATGTACCTTCCTGAGGACACAGCTCTCAAGCTTACGTACCTTCAGGTGTTTTTCTTAAACTACTCAACTTCCTCAGGTGAGAGTGTGAGATCATTCAATGTGTTTTTGTCCTTCAGATTGCTCTCATTGTTTCTATGAAAGTATGAGAAGGAAAAAAAGAATGACAACACATAAGCTTAGTGTTTTGTATAGAGAAAATACTGAATACATATTATATTAATTGTTGTCATAAACTACTATCTCTCAAGGCCTAAACAAAATCTGGGCCCATTAATAAATGGATCCAAAGGAAGAAGGTACACAAAGCAAGATCAGGCAAGGCATCCGAGAGCCTGTCAGGAGCCATGCCCTCAGATGGATCCTGTCCTGCAGTGGTTGCATAATCTGGGCACTCCATAAAGCTTTATTAAATGCAAGGATCTTTTCTAGAATATGACAAACTATTTATTCTACAGAATACAATCAATTTAGCATCATTCAGAAAAGTCAATGCAAGTCCTATTGTTAATCTCTGTTACATAGATTTTGTGAAAGAACCTATGTAAAGCACAAATTCAGCTTAGATCACAGCAGCTTTCAGCTTTCTCAAAGGGAATTTAGCTTTCTCATGTGGTGTTTAACAAAACTTAAACTTTGTAAAACATCTGGTAATATCAGGTTTTTCCATAAAGTACCGCCTTCCACAATATTTTACACAAATTAGGAAACTTCTCAGACTCTCAGTTCCTCTTAATTTAGTCATTTCCTTCAAGTTCATTGAGGAATGAGTATTTTTAAGTCACAGATTCATCATAGCCATAGATGTCTTCATATTTTATAACCCTCTGAACAGCCTCGAACTTTACAGGAAGTACATTCCAGTTGTTTTTAATGATTATTGTGTCAGTAGGCATGAAGGTCACCTGACAGAGTATATATTGCCATGCAAAGATTCAAGCAAGAACTATCAGCAGGTAAGGGAAGACATTTGATAACTTCTCATAAATGAAAATAAATGTTTTTTCATTTCCCTGGAATCAGTATTGACCAGGCATTGAAGGAAGAGCTCCACAAAATGTATTAACATCAGAAAGTCTACAAACTTGAGAAAAAAAAAAAAATCTTTAGAAAATCACCAATACCATATTTTAAATATATGGTTTGTCAAAAATACGTGGGACTTAGAAGTGATCAAACAGATCAAGTATGTTTGCATAAGTGTGTATGTATACTTAGTAGATGGTCATACTCTCATTTACTTTAACAGACCCAGAAGAGAAAAAAAGAATCTAAGTCATTTTAAAGATTTTATTTTTAAAACTATCACTTTGAATGGCCTTATAAAAATCAAATTATCTATCTTAAAGTTGAAATCGGTTATCATCTAAGTTTGATGTCATAAACACAATATTGGTTATGTTTTAAGACTTGAACTGGAATTTGCAGCTATTCCAACAAAAGGAAGACCAAACTTGAGAAATAGTCCTATGAAAAGAATCCTTGGCATAAGACCATATCTGTAGGTACTCCATTTGACTAGGAACTGTCTTTATGATTAATTCCCATCTCTGCTGCTGAATCGATCATGCAGTGATCTGCATTGATTATTAAGGTGACTGAAATAACTGGATCAGACATGACTTACCAGTGCAAATTGGCTAATTCATCAACACATAAAGATTTCAGAAAAAAATGTTAATGATTGTCACATATCACCAAGAAAGGAATTACCTTGTACTTATCAAGTCTGCTAGAACCATTTTTACTGACACGTTATATTTTTAAAATAAATACATTTTACCTTAGAACCATAGACTCAAAGTCCTTCACAATAGTATAAACCTGTGTTAAATTTTGAATCACTTAGGTGTAAATCAAAACACTAGCCTTTGGGAGATTGAATTGCCTCTTAGAAAAATCATTGGAGTAATCTACTTTTATAATATGACCTGGTTTACAACTTTTGATCATTCTAAAATAAATCAAACTTTAATTGCAATGGACATCCATGATAATTTCCTGAGACTATGAGCTTAATATAAAGCAAAATGAACTTGGAAAGATCTACTTGTACTTCTATTTATTTCTAATAAAATCTTGCAATGCTTAATATTATTCTTCAAACCAGAACTATTAGAAATGTTAATTTAGACACAAAATATAATCAGGTAACAACATGATTATCAGAAAGCAAAATTGAGCCTAAAGAAAAAATGCTAAGAAAAAGAAAGATTGAGACAACTATTTAGGTATTTCACCCGAGTCTGTGCTACTTTTAGATATATACGTGAGAATTCTTGTCCAAAGCATTAAGCATCTAGTCCATGTGCTTCCCACTTTGTGAAGTATCTTAATCTCTAATTAATCCACATACACAAGTCTCAAGATTTCATATAAGAAAATATTTAAAGAAAAATGAAAAATTTTGATGCGGTGATAAATTAGACTCCAAAGAGCATTGTTTGGAGAAGAGCTACTGACATGTTTCACTTGTTTTGGAGAGCAAATATGATATGATTTAAAATTACTTCTGACAGCAGCCAACTGCCAACTATTTAGACTGGCTCAATTCAGCATATGCTGAGACTCCCCATGCTACTCATGTTTTCAAAAGAAGCTCTTTAGATTGGCAGTGAGGGAATATTTCCTTTGAACATTTAAGTAACATGTAAAGATAGGGGGGAAAAGATATAAATGCTAATAATTAAAAAGTAAATGAATAATACCCAAAGCAGAATACTTGAAAAGGCGTGGTAGATTTTTGCATTACCAGAAAGTGGCAGCCAAATGTGTTAAGCTCCTTTCAATAGTCTCAGCTTTTGCTAATATTAACAGTGGGTAGTACAAAATTGAGAGGGAAACATCAGGAAAATTCTAGTGAAAATAAATTGGCACAATTAACAAGAAGAAAAATGTTTGATTATTCTAGAATGTTTGTTTCATTTCTTCATTTGAGAGTATAATTCTAGACAGAGACTTAAAGAGAGGAGATTATGAAAGGAGGGAGAGTAGAAGGGAGGAAATCAACATTACTTTTTTTTTAAAAAAATTAGAATTTAGAAACAATTTATCAGTTATAATTTAATACTTGAGCTGTGAATGGTGACAACAGTGTAACACACACTATTCAAAAATAATAGCAAATAAATAGTCTCGTCACTATATGTTAAGACCAATAAATTTTCAAATCCTATAGTTTCCGCTTGTTAGTTTATCAATAATTATGATAAAAACAAATATATCATCTAAGCATTTTTATACACTGCATATTTTTAATTTTTATCTCATAGTTGAAAATGCTCTGTTGATTTAGTAATATATTTAATCCTTAAACCAAAATCAATACATAACATGATTTAAAATAATAAAATCAAATTAAGAACTAACATGTTTAACCTTTAAAACTTTATTGAGCATGATGACGGTGTAAGATAAATTTGATTTACCAGCTTACTAACTAGTTATGTCAGAGATACTTGCTTGGGAGATTTTGGGACAGTTTCTTCTCTGACTAGTCACCGTCCAGAGTATTTGTGAACAACAACCATTCATATCAACAAAGAATCTTCACTGTTAGCTCACTTACAGTTTTAATTGCCTTTAAAAGTCAGCAGGACTTTTAAATGTTCGCATCTTATTAAATGACTCCAGATTTAAGGCTTTTAATCTCTTGAAAAGGAGACCGACTTCATTGCCATCAAAAATTCTTATTCAGGTGAAGGCGTGACCTGCATAAAAATTTTCCTTTGCCCTTTTGGCTACCCAATAAATATCTTAAGGATGGAAGTAAAGATAAATTCAGGAAATCTAGATTGACTGAAAATCCTTGCTGCTGTAAATAATTAGAAAAAGAGACATACAGGGAGGCGGACAAGTGGAGCTGTGAAGGTCACACCCAAGAAACATCTTCAATACCATAGAAAACTATCTTAGACAGAAGGCTGACTGCTTAGTATGTGCTCTGGTTAAAATCATGAGACTTACATTCATTTGCCCTTTTATTCTAGAAAGATATTTGCACCATTTACCAAGTATCAGATATTGTCTACATAAAATAAATCAGACCCTTGAAGCATATTCAAACTCGTGAGAGGTAAGATGAAATGATTATGGGACAAAAGGGAAAGTTTGATGATAAGAATGGGGCACAGGTGCTTAAGTAATTCTAGACGGAACATCTAACTCAGTTTATGGATGAGCGGGGAAGGTGGTTGGAAAGACAGCTGGAGGAATTACTGAAAGGTGACTGGAATTAAGCAGGTAGAAGAACAGAAGAAAACTGTTTACGTGTGTATTTGGGAAAAGTAAGGAGAATAGAAGGAATATGCAAACATTTCTGTGCTGCTGAGATGTGATGTTAGTGGCCAGTGAAACTGTTTCTTGAAAGCATTATAAAAGGCAAGGACTGGCATTTTAACATGGAAATAAGACCTTCAGGCCTTTTTTTTTCAGAAAACATCCTGGCTGTTGTGGGGAGGATGAATTGGAAGCAGAGAGACCAGAATCCTAGTATAAATAAAATGAGGAGCATGCGTCTCAGAGCCAAAAGAGCACTGAACTCAGTAACTGGGGCTGACATGTCAAAGGATTGTGGAACGGGTTGTCAGAGAGAATGGCTGGTATGATAAGAGCCTTCAGAAAATCTTAATGATGGTCCCTCCTATTTTCACTAGGGTATCTGAAAGGATATATATATATATATATAAATTTCTTGCCAAATTCATGCTCTTTTTGAGTATTTCATTTAAGTCACTCAAAGGAGCCTTGTTGTTTGGACCACATTTTTTTCCTTTCTAATATCTATCCCCAAATCTTAGAACTGCAGTGCTCTTTTCATCCAAGAAGCCAAGATCCTTCCTGAACATACCTCCGTCTTAAAAAGAAAAGTTCCCCATTTCTCCCCAGACTGAATCAAATCTCATCTGAGATAATTTCTTCACACCTTCCTTGTCCTCTCTCTTGATCTTTTTTATAAAAGATTTCTTGCCCCAATTTTCTTCTTCAAACTTGCTAGTAGTAATTTTCCAATTAAGCACCTCTATTTCAGAGTTATAAATGGAGCTACTTTGGTCAGCCTGGATTCAGGGCTGAAGTTCTCCTTGCTGTGCTCTTTTGAGAAAGTTCCATAATCAGATGATGGAACCAGATTTGAGAAATTACAGCTCCTACAAATCACAAGACTTGATACCTCAACACGCCTCAACTTGATCCTTGGTCCAGAATTTCTTCAAAACTCCCCAGAGCAATCAAAACAAACTTTTAATATCTGAGACTTAGTGACAAGTCACAAGTTACCAGGTATTTTATTTATCGCATTAAAGACATTATTATATTAAATCCTCATAATAGTTCTGTGAAATATGTGCTGTCTGATGCTTAGGAAGGTTAAATAACTTGCCTAAGGTTAGGCAGGTTGACTTATTTTATAGCACTACTCCTTCATCTCCTGTAATTATCCTTTTTATTCTTTATTGAGAAAACACCTAATCTTATACATTTATATGTTCTACTATCCCTTATAGATTTTGGATGTATTTATATATCATTAATTAAGTCAAGTATAATTGAAAATTTTACTTCTTTTTTTTATTCATTCATTTATTCAACTGACTTTAAGTATACACTTGCTACTTTGTGTTAGTCATTAGAATTCAATGATGCACCCCTATTGTAAAGGAGTTCCCAGTTTCCCCATTGTGAATAAAAATGACCCCATAAGCATAGCAAACAACAATTTCCAAACCTCAAAAACAAATGGGGAGACATCTATACATGGAATTGAATAGAATCTGGATGATAGATACCTGAGTCTCCTTCCTCTGCCTTCACAAGCATCCACCATTTCATATAGCTTATCTCTTGTTTTCATTAATTCCATTTATTTTATTATGATTTTTATTATTTTTCAATTATAGTTGACATACATTATATTAGTTTCATGTGCACAACACAATGATTAGAGGTTTATATAACTTATGAAATGATCACCCCATAAGTTTAGTACCCCTCTGACACCATACATAGTTATTCCAATATTATTGACTGTATTCCCTATGCTGTATTTTACATCCCTGTGGCCATTTTTATAATTGAAAATTTTTACTTCTTAAATATTTTCACCCACCCCCTAAACCTCTTCTTATATAGCTACATCCAATTTGTTCTCTGTATCTATGAGTTTGATTTTATTTCGTTCATCCACTTATTTTCTTTTTAACATTCCACATATAAGTGAAATTATAAAATAATTGTATTTCTTTGTCTGACTTATTTCATTTAGTATAATATCTTCTAGCACTTATATTGTTACAAATGGCAAGATTTCATTCTTTTTATGCCTGAGTAATATTCCATTGTGTATATGTACCACCTCTTTATACATCATCTATCGATGGACACTTAGTTTGCTTCCATATCTTGGCTATTGTAAATAATGCTGCAATGAACATAGGGCTGAATGTATCTTTTTAGATTAGTGTTTTAGATTTCTTCGGATAAATATCTAGTAATGGAATTGCTGAGTCATATGGTACTTATATTTTTAATTTTGGGGGGAACCTCCATATTGTTTTTTGAAGTGGCCACACCAATTTACAATTCTTGCCAACAATGCACAAGGGTTTACTCTTCTCCACATCCTTGCCAACACTTGTTCTTAGATTTATTAATGATAGCCATCCTGACAAGTGTGAAGTGATATAACACTGTGGTTTTAATTTGCATTTCCCTGATGATTAGCGATGTTGAACATCTTTTCATATGTCTGTTGGCCATGGGCATATCTTCTTTGGAAAAATGTCTGTTAAAGTCCTCCTACCATTTTTTGTTTGAATTTTTTGGGGTTTAGGTTTTTTTGGTGTTAAGTTGTATGAAATCTGCGTATATTTTGGATATTAACCCCTTATTGATGTATCACTGGTAAATATCTTCTCCTATTCAGTAGGTTATCTTTTTTTCTTCACTTCCCACTTTATTTGTTTATTTATTTTTAAAGTATTTTTTATGGTGACATTGGACATTGGTGAAAGAAATCCAATAAGTTTCAGTTGTACAATTTAACAGTAAGGCATATATATATATATATATATATATATATATATATATATACACACATAATATGTGTATATACACATATTATGTGTTCCCCTCACATAGTCAGATTTCTTTGTGTCATCACCTCTTTGACCCTTTATACACCATCTATCTCCCCCCACCTCCTTCCCCTTCTACCCTCTGGTAACCGCTAGACTATTATCCATGTCCATGAGTCTCTGTTTGTCCTCTTGGTTTGCTTTTAGGTTTATATCCCATATATAAGTTAAATCATGTGATTTTCAACTTTTTCTGTCTGGCTTATTTCACTTAGCATGATTATCTCAAGGTCCATCCATGTTGTCACAAATGTCAGTATTTCATCTTTTCTTATGGCTACGTAATAGTTCATTGTATCATAGTTTCTTTATCCAATCATCTATTGTAGAATACTTCAGTTGCTTCCATGTCCTGGCCACCATGAATAATGTTGTTTTAAATATCGGTGTGCATATATCTTTTTGAATATGGGTTTTCTAGCTTTTGGGGTAAATACCAAGTAGACAGATTGCTGGATCATATGGTAGATCAATTCTCAGGTTTTGAGGAACCTCCATATTGTTTTTCGTAGCGGCTGTACCAATTTGCAGTCCCACGACCAGTATATGAGGGTTCCTTTCTCGCCACATCTCTACAACATGTGTTATTACTTGTCTTGTTGATTATAGCTATTCTAACAGGTGTGAGATGATATCTCATTGGCTTTTGATTTGAATTTCCCTAATAACTAACGATGCTGACCATCTTTTCATGTTTGTTTGCCATTTGTATGTCTTCTTGGGAGAAGTGTCTGTTCAGAGCTTCTGCCTATTTTTTGATTGGATCTTTTGGTTATTGTTATTTTTATTGAGTTGTATGAGTTCTTTGTATATTTTGGATATTAGGCCTTAATCGGAGGCGTTGATTGCAAATATCTTCTCCCATTCGAATGGTTGTCTCTTTACTTTGTTGACGGATTTTTTTGGTTTTTTTTTTTTTTGATGAGCAGAAGCTTTTTAGTTTGATGTAGTCTCATTCATTTATTTTTGCTCTTACTTCCTTTGCCTTTGAGGTCAAATTCGTAAAATCCTCATTAAGCCCAGGGTCCTTAAGTTTAGTACCTATGTTTTCCTCTATGAATTTTATTGTTTCAGGTCCTTAATCTATTTTGAGTTAATGTTGGCATGCAGTGATAGATAACAGTCTAGTTTCATTCTTTTGCAAGTGGCTTTCCAGTTTTCCCAGCACCATTTATTGAAGAGGCTTTCCTTTCTTTACTGTATGTTTTTGGCTTTTTTGTCAAAAATTATTTGCCCATATAAATATGAGTTTACTTCTGGACTCTTCATGCTATTCCACTAGTCTGTGTGTCTGTTTTTCTGCCAAAACTATGCTGTTTTGATTACTGTTGCTTTGTAGTACAATTTGAAGTCGGGCAGAGTGATTCCTCCAGCCTCATTCTTTTTTCTCAGGATGGCTTTGACATTTCGGAGTCTTTTGTGCTTCCATACAAATCTGATGTGTTTTGTTCTATTTCTTTAAAAACGCCAATGGAATTTTGATGGAGATTGCATTAAATCTGTATAATGCTTTAGGTAATAAGGTCATTTTATCTAAGCTGGTTCTTCCAATCCAAAGAACATGGCATATCTTTCCATTTCTTTGTATCTTCTTCAATGTCTTTTAATAGGGTATTATAGTTTTCATATAGGTCCTTCACATGCTTCATTAGATTTATTCCTAGGTATTTTATTCTTTTTGTTGCATTGCAAAAGGATTTATTTCTTCTTTTTCTGACAATTCACTATTAGAGTATAGGAATGCTATGGACTTTTGAACATCGATTTTGTATACAGAAACTATGGCATTTGCTTATTGTTTCTATTAGTGTTCTTATGCAGTCTTTAGGGTTTTCTGCATAGAGAATCATGTCATGCACAAATAGAGAAAGTCTGACTTCTTCGTTTTCTATTTGGATGCCTTTTTTATCTTTCTCTTCCTGATTGCATTCGCTAAGACCTCCAATGTTATATTAAATAACAGTGGCTATAGTGGACAGCCTTGTCTTCTTCCTGATCTTAGAAGGAAGATTTTTAGCTTTTCACCATTAAATATAATGATGACTGTTTGTCATATATGGCCTTTATTATGTGAAGTTACTTTCCTTCTATACCGATTTTGTTAAGTGTTTTGATCATAAATGGCTACTGTATCATGTCGAAGGCTTTCTCTGCATCTCTCGATATGATCATATGACTCTTATTTTTTAATTTTTTATGTGGTGAATACATTAATCAATTTTTGTATGTTAAACCATTCCTGTGCCCCTTGGATGAAGCCCACCTGATCATGGTGTGTAATCTTTTTAATCTGTTGCTGTATTTGGTTCGCTAGTATCTTATTTAGGAATTTTGCATCTGTGTTCATGAGAGATATTGGTCTGTAGTTTTCTTTTTTGTGTTAACTTTACCAGGTTTTGGTATCAGAGTAATACTGCCCTCATAAAATGAGTTGGGAAGTATTGTCTCCTCTTTGATTTTTTGGAAGAGTTTGAGGAGAATAGGTATTAACTCTTCTTCAGATGTTTGGTAGAATTCACTGGTGAAGCCATCTGGTCCTGGACTTTTACTTTTTGGTAGGTTTTTGATGATGTTTCAATTTCCATACTGCTGATCGGTCTATTTAGACTTTTCAGTTCTTGATTCAGTCTTGGAATGTATTTTTCTAAAAACTTGGTCATTTCTTCTAG
Source organism: Pteropus alecto (assembly GCF_000325575.1). Lineage (NCBI taxonomy): Eukaryota > Metazoa > Chordata > Mammalia > Chiroptera > Pteropodidae > Pteropus > Pteropus alecto. Next base: position 20,932,172 of record NW_006434839.1, read on the forward strand.
GTTATTAAATTTGATGTTATGTACTTTTTCATAGCATTCTTGTATGATCTTTTGTACTTCTGTGGTGTCTGTCATAATTTCTCTTCTTTCATCCTTGATTTTGTTTATTTGTGTCCTTTCTCTTTTTTCTTTAATGAGTCTAGCCAGGGATTTGTTGATTTTATTAACCTTCTCAAAGAACCAGCTCTTTGTTGCATTTGTTTTTTCTATTGTTTTTTTTTATTTTCAATTTCATTTATTTCTGCTCTAATTTTGATTATTTCTTTCCTTCTGCTGACTTTAGACTTCATTTGTTCTTCCTTTTCTAGTTTTTTAAGATGAAGCAGTAGGTTGTTTATTTGGGCTCATTCTTGTTTTTGGAGATAGGCCTGTAATGATATTAACTTTCCTTTTATGACTGCTTTTGCTGTGTCTCAAAAGTTTGGATATGTTGCACTATAATATCATTCTTTTTTATGTGTTTCTTTATCTCTCTTTATTTCTTCACTGATCCAGTTATTCTTCAGTAGCATGTTGTTTAATCTTCATGTATTTGTGGTTCTTCCTGATTTCTTTTTACAGTTGATCTCCAGTTATAGAGCATTATGACCAGAGAATATGGATTGTATGATTTCAGCCCTCTTATATTTGTTAAGGCTATCTCTGTGTTCCAGTATATGGTCAATCCTTGAGAATGTTCCAAGTGCACTAGAGAAGAATGTATAAGCAGCTATTTGGAAATGAAAGGCTCTGTAATTATTTATTATGGCCATTTGGTCCATTGTGTCATTTAAGGATATTATTTTCTTATTGCATTTCTGTTTGGGTTATCTGTCCATATTCGACAGTGGGTATTTAGGTTCCCTACTATGATAGCATTTTGGTCTATTTCTCTCTTTAGTTCTGTTAGTAATTGCTTTATATATTTTGGGGCTCCTAGATTGGGAGCATAGATATTAATAAGTATTGTGTCTTCTTGGTGAATGATTTCCTTTATCATTTTGAAGTGTCTCTCCATATCTTTTTTACCTTTTTTATTTTGAAATTTATTTTGTCCAATATTAGTACCACTACTCCCACTTTTCTCTAAATGTCATTTGCTTACAATATAATTTTCCAGCCTTCCACTTTGAGTTTATATTTGTCTTTGGAACTGAGATGTATCTGCTAAAGGCAGCATATATTTGGGGTTTGTTTTTGATCCAATCTACAACTCTGTGTCTTTTTATTGGTGAGTTCAGTCCATTTACATGTAGGATGATTATTGAAATATGAGGTTTTCCTATAACCATTTTATGTTTTCCTTTCTGTTAGCTTGGTGTTTTCATTGCTTTCTTTCCTTCTGTGTCTGCTTTTCTTATTTTGGTTAGGTGTTGTGAGTTTTCCCTCTGGTCCTTCTTGTTTTATGTTACATACTTCAGTTCTGAATCTTTGGTGTATAGTTACCATTACAAATATGTAGAGGATAGTTATATATATACAGCCATCCATTTTTTCTGCGTGTGCCTTATCTTCTTTCTCCTTTGCGAATTTGAATCTTTGAATCTTCCCCTTTTCAGTCATTGTTGTTTCAATTTGTCTCTATGTTTCTGAACGTTCATTACTATCTTGCTATAGCAAATCTCTTCTTATTGTTTAAGCTTATAATGCCCTGTTTTTAGTAAGGGTTGCACTACTCTGCTTCTATCTGTCTGCTAGTGGCCTTACTCCTCGTTATGTATTTTGTTTGTCATTTTGTTTTAAGTGAGCTGACACCTTTCAGTATTCCCTGTAATGCAGGCCTCATAGTGGAGAATTTCCTCAATTTTTGTATGTCCAGAAAGGTCTTTATTTCTCTTTCATATTTAAAGGAGAACTTAGCTGGATACATTATTCTTGGCTGGTATTTCTTTTCATTTAATAGTTTAAATATTTGATTCCACTATTTTCTTGCTTGTTGGGTTAATGCTGAAAAGTCCAACAATAATCTAATGGGTTTTCCTTTATAGGTTACCATCTTCTTTTCTCTAGCTACTCTGAAAATTCTTTCTTTGTCATTGATTTTTGATAATTTTAATACAATGTGTCTTAGAGAAGGCCTTTTTGGGTTGAGATAATTGGATGTTCTGTTGACTTCTTGAATTCCAAGATCCAGCTTAGTCCTTAGATTTGGGAAATTCTACATTTGAGAAATTCTCATCATCTATTTGTCAGAAAATGCTTTCTAATCCTTGTTCTTTTTCCTCTCCTTTGAGAATGACTATTATTCTTATGCTTCCTCTCCTAATAGTATCAGCTAGTTCTAGTATTTCTCTTTCATTATTTTTCATTCTTAAGTTTCTTCCTTCTTCCTTCTGATTTATTTTTAGATTTCTGTCTTCGATATCACTGATCCTTTCCTCCATTTGGTCGACTCTATTTTTCAAGCTTGCTATTTCACCTCTTGCAGTGTGTTCTTCATCTCCAGAAGTTCTATTTGGTCCCTTTTGAGGGTTTCAATCTCCTTGCTAAATAACTTGTTCTGCTCATCTAGTTGTTTTTTTCTCATTTCCTGTCATTGTTGATATGAATTGCTTTGGATCTCATTGAGTTTTTCAGAAGTACCATCCTAAATTCTGTCATTTAAGTCATATGTTTCTATGTCTGTAAGCTTATTTTCTGGAGATTTTTCTCTTTCTTTCTCAGCTGCCTTGTCATCTTGGTTGTTCATGTGTTTAATGTACTATTTCTCTGCCTGGACATTAATGGAAGTGTATGCTGTTGCTTTTCCAGAAAGAAAATTTATTATATAAATGCCTCTCTTTAGCATGTTGCAAAGAAGGCGTTTTTTGGTTTTTAGTAGATGGCATCTAAGCCTCTTGGATCCCTGTTTTATATAAAGCCTTAATAATGCTTTTTTATTTTCTCGTATATATTTAATCATGCTCGCTACCCTCAGTCTCAGTCCCTGTCAGTGTTAGCAACAGTTTCAGTAGCATTTGCTCAGATTCCCCTAGGACTCTGTGGTGTTCAGACTCAAAGAATAAGCGGGAGAGGGGCCTGCAACTTAGCCTCAGTTTTGCAACTGTGGCTGGTAAAAATCAACTGTTGTTTTTCTGCTGTCCTGTTTCTCTGCTTTCTGCTCTGATGCCTGGGCACTGCCTTCAACCTCATGTAGCTCACAGTTCTCCCAGAGAGGGCTGTTCACGGAACTCACTGCACTTTCTCTCCTCCTGGAGGGAGCTTCAGGTATGAGAGGTAGCTTCTTTGTTTCTCCCAGTCCATTGCCCGAAACCTGGGATTCTGACCTGCGGTAGCACTTACGTGCAGATTCCACGCTTAGATATGCTGGTGGGCAGTTTGTATGTTTTTTGTTGAATTTTAGATTTTCAGCTTATTGTTGTTTCAAGGTAAGAGATCTGGGGATATCTTTCAGTCTATGATGTTTCTTGTTTACTCTCTATCTTTTCTTTTTGTTGATGGTTTCTTTCACTGCATAAAAACTTTTTAGTTTGATGAAATTCCATTTGTTTGTGTTTTTCTTTTGTTTCCTTCACTTGAGGAGGCATGTCCAAAAAATATTACTAAGAGCAATGTCAGAGAATTTACTGCCTTTATTTTCTTCTAGGAGTTTTATGGTTTTAGGTATTACATTTGAGTATTAAATTCATTTTGAATTTATTTTTTTATATAGTAAAAGTAGGTTATCTAGTTTCATTTTTTCATGTATCAGTCCAGCATTCCTAACATGTTTAATTAAAAAGACCATCTTTAACCCACTGTATATACTGGTCTCCTTTGTCATTCATTAATTGACAATATAGGTATAAGTTTATTTTTGAGCTCTTCATTCTGTTGCATTGATCTATATTGTCTATTTTTATGCCAGTACCATGCTGTTTTGATTACTATAAACTTGTAGTATCGTTTGATATTAGGTATTGTGATACCTCTAAGTCTTTTCTTTTGCTCAAGATTGCTATGACCATTAGGGTATTTTGTGGTTTCATACATGTTAGGATTATTTGTTTTAGTTATTTGGGAAAAAAATGCCATTGATATTCTGATAGGGATTGCATTGAATCTGTAGTTGCCATGGGTAGTATGGACATTTTAATAATGTTCATTTTTCCTATCCATGAGCATGGTATATCTTTCCATTTATTTGTGTTCACTTCAATTTCTTCCTTCAGTGTCATAGTTTTTGAATACAAGGATTTTGTGTACCTCTTTGGTGAAATTTATTTCTAGGTATTTTATTCTTTTGATGCAACTATAATGGAATTGTTTTCTTAATTTCTGTTTCTGATAGTTTGATATTAGTGTATATAAATACAATTAATTTTAAATATTAATTTTGTATCCTGCTAATTTACTGAATTCATTTATCGGTTCTAATAGTTCTTTGGTGGAATCTTTAGAATTCTCTCTGTATGCTATCATCTGTAAATAATGTCATCTGTAAATAATGTCAGTTTAATGTCTTCTTTTCCAGTTCAGAAGTCTTTTCTTTCTTTTTATTTGTTTGTTTGTTTGTTTGTTTGTTTATTAGGCGAGGCAACTTTTGGTTAACCTCACACTTTGCAAGGACCTTCTCAGCTTACAATTCCTTATTTTTTTATTTTTTACGCCTACAGCACCTGGTCTTCCTAGGTGGTCTCCCATCCAAGTACTAATCAGGCCCGACCTTGCTTAGCTTCTGAGATCAGATGGGACTGGGCTTGTTCAAAGTAGAATGGATGTAGACAGAAGTCTTTTCTTTTTATTGTCTGATTGCTGTGGCTAAAACTTCCAATTATTTGTTAAATAAAAGTGATGAAAATGAACATCCTTGATACATAAAAAGCTTTCAGCTTTTCACCATTTAGTATAATATTAGCTGTGGGTTTGTCATTTGCAGCCTTTATTATGTTGAGATATATTTATGCTAGCCCCATTTTGCTGAAATTTTTTATCATAAGTGTTGAATTTTGTCATATTTTTTTTCTGCATCTGTTGGTATGATCATATCATTTTTATCCTTCATTTTGTTTATGTGGTATATCACATTAATTGATTGTGAATACTACACCAACCTTAAATTCCAGATTTAAATTTCTCTTGATCACGGAACACAATATTTTTAATGTATTGCTGGATATTTTGCCAATATTTTATTGAAGATTTTTGTATCTATGCTTATCAGGGATATTGGCATGTAATTTTTTTTTTCTTTGGTTTCTATATCAGGGTAATACTCAACTGGTATAAAGAGTTTGGGAGTTTTCCTCCTCTCTAACTTTTTGGAGTAGTTTGATAAGGATAGATATTAATTTTATTTTGAACGTTTGGTAAAATTCACCTGTAAAGCCATCCGGTCCAGAAATTTTGTTTGTTGAGAGCTCTTTGATTACTAGTTTGACTTTGTTAGCAGTTATCGATCTGTTTTTTCTGTGTTTTCCTGATTCACGCTTGAAAAATAGTATATTTCTAGGAATTTATTTCTTCTAGATTGTCCTGTTTGTTGGCATATGATTTTTGTAGTATTTTCTTATAATCCTTTTTATTTCTGTGGTGTTGGTTGTTACTTCTCCTTTCTCACTTCTGATTTTATTTATTTGGGCCTACTCTCTTTTTTTCTTGATGAGTTTGGCTAAAGTTTTATAAATTTTGTTGATCTTTTCAAAGCACCAGCTGTTGGCTTCATTGAGTTTCTGCATTTTTTAGTCTCTGTTTTGTTTATTTCCACTCCGATCCTTATTATTTTCTTCATTCTACTTATTTGGGGTTTTGTTTATTCTTTTTCTAGTTTCTAAGTGTAAAGTTTAATTGTTTATTTTAGATTTTTCTTGATTCTTGAGGTAGGCCTCTATTGCTATGAATATTCCACTTTGGCTGAATTTTATTGACTTTCAGTCATTTTGTTTTTATTTGTCTCAAGGTATCTTTTGATTACCTCCTTGATCTCGCCATTAACTCATTCATTATTTACTAGCATGTTATTTAACCTCTGTGTAATTGTATGTTTTTCAGTTTTCTTTTTGTAATTAATTTCTAGTTTCATACCTTTGTGATTGATGGTGTTTAATATGACTTAAATCTTTTAAAATTTATCGAGACTTGTTTTGTGGCCTACTATTTGTTCTCTCCTAGAAAACATTCCATGTGCACTTGAAATGAATGTATATTCTGCTGCTTGGGGATGAAATGCTCTAAAAAGAGCAATTAAATTCATCTGATCTAATGTGTCGTTTAAAGCTACTGTTTTCTTCCTGATTTTCCATCTGGATGGTCTATCCATTGATGCCAATAGGGTATTAAAAGTCCTCTATTATTATTGTATTACTATAGATATCTCCCTTTATGTTTGTCAATATTTGCTTTATATACTTAGGTGTTCCTATGTTGTTTATAGAGTTTATAAGAATTATATCTTCTCTTTGGATTGATCCATTTACCATTATCAAATACCCTTCTTTGTGTCCTGTTAAGTCTTTGTTTCAAACTCTATTTTGTCTGATATAAGTATTACTCCCCCAGCTTTTTCTTTTCTTTTACATGAAAGACCTTTTTCTACCCTTTTACTTTCAATCTGTGTCTTTCAATCTGAAGTGGGTCTCTTATAGGCAGCATATGTACTAGTATTTTTTTTTTAATCCATTCAGCCACCCTATTTCTTTTGATTGGAGCATTTAGTCCATTTACATTTAAAGTAATTATTGATAGATATGAAGTTATTGCTATTTTATTAAATATTTTCTGATTGCTTTTTTATTCTGTTCCTTTCTTATTCTCTTGCTCTCTTGCATGTTGATCACTTTCTATAGTGTTATGTTTGGATTTCTTTATATTTCTTGTATATCTCATCAATTTTTAGTCTGTGGTCAATTTTTAGTCTTAAAATAGACTGCTATAAACATACCAAGCTATGTTTATAGCAGTCTATTTTAAGTTGGTGGTGACTTAAGTGTAAAGACATTCTAAAATCACTATGAATTTTACTCATCCTTTTCACATTTATGTTTCGGTCATTATTTTTTATGTCTTTTGTGTGTATGTTGTTGTGTATCTCTTATTTTTGCAATTACACATAATTTTCCTAGTTTTGTCTTTTAACTTTGTACTAGATTTATAATTGGTTAATCCATTGCTTTTACTAAAGCTTTACCTTTGTCAGTGAAATTTTATCCTTTCCCATATTTTCTTATTCATATTTTTTATTTTTTTCTTCTTAAAAAACTTCTTTAACATTTCTTATAATACTGATTTACTAGCGATAAACTCCTTTATCTTAATTTTGCCTAGGAAAATCTATTTTTCCTTTATTCTAAATGATAGCTTTGCTGGATAGAGTAATCTTGGTTGTAGGTCCTAGCTTTTCATCACTTTGAATATTTCATGACATTTTCTTTTGGCTTGCAAAATTTCTGTGGTAAAATCAGCTCATAGTGTTATAGGAGTTCCCTTGTATGCAAGTATCAGATTTTCTTTTTCTACTTTTACAATTCTCTCTTTAACTTTTGTCATTTTAATTATAATGTGTCTTGGTGTGAGCTTCTTTGGTTCTCTACACTTCCTGGATTTGTATGTCTATTTCTTTCACTAGGTTAAGGAAGTTTTCAGTAGTTAATTCTTCAAATAGGTTTTCAAACTCTTTTGCTCACTAATATCCTTCTGGGGCCCCTATGATGTGATTGTTATTACATTTGATGTTGTTCCAGAGATTCCTTAAACTATCCTCATTTTTTTTGGATTCTTTTTTTTTTTTTTTCCTGTTCCAATTGGGTGTTTTCTGCTACCTTATCCTCTAGATTGCTGATTTGATACTGTTTCATTTAATCTACTGTTGATTCCCTCTAATGTATTATTCAGATCTGATGGTTCTTTTTTATATTTTTTCTCTTTGTTGCAATTCTCACTGAGTTCTTATATTCTGTTCCCAATTTCACTGAGCATCTTTATAACCAGTGTCTTGAACTCCATATATGGTAGATTGCCTATATCCATTTTGTTTATTTCTTTTTCTGGAGTTTTGCCCTATTCTTTCATTTAAAACATGTTTCTTCGCCTCCTGATTTTGGTTGTTGTCCTGATAGTTTCTGTGTATTGGGCAGATCTGCTATGTTTCCCAGTTTTGACAGAGTGGCCTTATGTAGAAGGTATTCTGTGACTTTCAGTGGTGCAGTCTCCCAGGTCACCTGAGCTGGATACTCCAGGAGTGCCCCCTGTGTGAGTTGTGTGTGCCCTCCTGTGGTAGTTGTGGCTTAATTGCTGCTGATACATCAGTGAATGGGGTTTACCCTCAGGTGCACTGGCTGCGATAACTGGCCATGACTATTAAGTACAGAGTGTTGTGTGGGTGCTGACTTCAAAGAGCAGGAACCCCTTTAGTGGGGCACAAGAGCCTTCAGGTGTGTAAGTTATGAAGCTGGTTGGCTGTAGCTCTGGTATAGTCTGAAGCTGGCCATAAGGTATGTTCAACGTGGAACCTCTTGGGAGTGGTCTTGGTGCAGGCTAAGTTCAGCTGCCACTTGTGCAGGGCTTGTGCAGTGGTAGGAGCTACAAAGTAATCTGCATTTGTTTGTTGCTTGTGCTAAACTTGGAGTCACTTGGAAGAGGCTATGCTGAGAACTGAGGCTGGTTGCCACTTGCGTCAGGCTTGGGAACCTTTGGTGGGCACTATGATGAGAGCTAAAGCCAGCTACAATTTATGGCAGGCATCTGACTGTTTACTTGGAGATATGTTACAGGTCAAGACTGGTTGTCACTTGTGCCATATTTAGGGTCACCTGGTGGGAGTTATGATGCAGACTGAGGCTGGTTGCCTGTTGTGTTAGGTTTGGGGCCACTTGGCAGGAGCTACATCATATGCTGAGTATAGCTACTGCTTGTGTGGGGTTATTGGACCTTTCAGAGAGTCTGTAGCACAAGCGGAGGGTGGCCACCACTTGCATGGGAATTGTGTACCTTTGAGAAAGTCTGCAGTGCGAGCCTAAGGAAGCCACCACTCATGTAAGGTTTCTGATCCTTTGAATGAGTCTGAAGCGGGAGGAGTTGCTAAAAGAAGCTTGGGGCAGATGAATGAGTTGGATGGGGCAAGGTCTCAGGGAATCACCAGGGCATAGTGAACGATGTTAGCCAGTTTAATAGAGAATGCGTATTTAGCACCTGCCTATATCTTGTTATCTGTGTGAGAGGAGAGTTCAACAAAGGAACAATGGTGACTGCCATCATCTGCCCCAGGGGAGAGTTGCCCCTACCCCTGCCCCTCCAGTCCTCACCCTGAGTTAGTCAATTTAGTTCTTTCCCATATGTTCCTGGCAGCTTTCTAGCTGCTGCCCTGGTATGGAGCTTACAGCAAGTGAATTTATGCACTGGCTTTTTAAGAGCAGTCTCCCACAGAACTTTGTCACTCTGGGGGTAAGAAATTCCTTCTTGTTTTCACATCCAGATATTGTGAGGACTCCACTTCCTGGCACTAGTATTCTGGATTAGGGTGCCTGTATGGAGTTGGGACCCCTTACTCCTCAGGAAGGACCTCCATAGTTGAGATATCCCACCTGATTCTTAACCAACCACTCGTGGGTGGGACGTCCCCTATTTACATCTCCATCTTTCCTATCAGTCTCCATGTGGCTTCTTCTTTATAACCTTAGTTATACTAATTCTGTTCAGCTAGTCTTCAGGTGGTTCTCAGTGATGGTTTTTCTTTAATTTAGTTGTAATTTTGATGTGCTCATGGGAGAAGTTAATTTCAGAATTTATCTACACCACCATCTTGACCAGAAATATCTCCTACCTTATTTCTTCATTGATCTGACTTTGTCAAAATATCTAGATGAGGCAACATACACAAGAATGAAAGTGTATGGCAAAGATAGGGGAGCAGAAAAATAAGGTATTCGGATATCGATGACATCTGACTTCTTGCTGAGAGAGAAAAAGAAATTCTTATTTGGCTAACCCAATATTATTTGGTTTCTATTACATGTAGCTGATTCATAGATGATGTATAAGATAGAAATAGAAAAACAAAACACATCTGTGTGTCCTCAGTTAAACTCTCTCTAGTGTCTCTGTCATGTGTGGTTTGAATAACTTTTAGATATATTTTAACCATGGTCACTAATAATTTTTTGTCTTTGTTATTCTGATCTCTATCTTCTACTCAGGGTAAAGAAGCCACATAAATAGCACAATGTGCTTCAGTTGAGAACTGAGCATAAATGGTGATCTTAACCTGCCAAAACCCAGGAGTGGTGGGTCATATTCTGGGCAGATGGGGAGAGAAGCCTGAAGAAGTGAGCATACTTCTTCACACATAAAGCAACTGGGCTTCCTTCGCTCTCTCTCAAGGAGTAATTCGTCACTCCATAATGTGTGCAAGATTGTGTCCCTTCCTGGCAGATGAACAGGATTGGAGTCAGTGTAACCTCTCTCTGGGTTCTTTTGGGGTGAGGAGGTGTGCATGATGCAAGTGCTGTCCTGGATTTGCTCTGTTGAAGAAGTTCTTTCAAACTCAGTTTCCTGACTTATGTCATCCAAAACATCTTTAATAAAAAGCCTGAACACGTATAGGAAACCTGTAAAGAGGTAGACATAAAGCTTAAGTGATGGCATCTGAAATGGATGAGACCTCTGTAGCTATCTGCTGCCAAGAATAATGCATGAAAAACTTCTATATGTAATCCAAAGGCAATGCCCTTTGATAGGGCAGCTGCAATGGACCAAGGGAGAATGTGACAGCAAATGTGGTTCATTCAGTACAAATTGTTATGTAATCTAAACACAACCTCAAGCACATGTCTTCCTGATGGCAGCAAGGTACAGCAGCACAACAAACATTCTAAGGAAAGGCTGTGCAGGCTATCAGATGGCAAAGAGAATGGTGTGGCCTGTGATGGTAGAGTAGGAATACACAGGCATGTTGACATGCAGAGGGCTCTAATGGTGCTCCAGAATGAAGTATTGTCTAATCCAGGGTCTGCACACTTGAACGCCCCCAGGGTAGATTCTCACCTTGAAGACTGCTAGTCATTTTCTTAAAATATGTGATCCTTTAAATCTGTCTTTTTTCTCTCAATTTTGTTAGGCTCTTAAAATACAAAAAAACAAAAATCCCCACTACATGAATAACAACAGTGCAAATAAGGTGGCAAGCAGTAACTAATATGTGACCTTGCTAATGGGGAGGCATAAAGGACTGGGGAAGACTGTAGTGAATTGGAAAGTCCTTACCCCATCTAAAGGTCACAGATACTACACAGCTCTGGTCGATTGCTGCCACACAGGCCCAGTATTGCAAGACAGTCTGGTTCTTTCAAGAAAATCCGGCAATTTTAAGAAAATCTCCAAATTTTTAAACATTTTTGAGTGGACAAAGCATGTCTATTGGTTGGATCCGTCATGTAAACTGTCAATTGGAGTTTTCATATTTTAAAAATCCAAACACATTAGTTATTGTGCCTATTACAGACAAAGTTTGTCTTGATTTCTCAATCTGTTTTCTCCTTTCCTGGTTCCTTTACCATATCTAAGCTCTTATCCTTTCTTTTGTCCTTTCCTTCTTCCTCAACTAGGCTCAATTATCAGTAAGATTGAAGTATTACTAGCCCCAGGATTATTTATATTTAAAGAAACCTCTGTAATTAAAAAAATAAAAAAAAGTCTTACAAGAATTAAAAGATTCTACAGGCAGAATTTTAGAGGAATGATTTGGATAATATGGCCCTGTGTATCACATCTCACATAACAGAACATATCTTTAGCAACTCCTGCTGGTGCTTTCTCTTGCGAAGGTCACACATTTCTCTTTTCATATCCAAACACAACCACATATATTTATATATACCTATAATAACTGTGATTTCCCAAATAGCAACATAAAAGGTAAAACGGACACCCCAGAAGTGGCAGATAAGACTAAGTGAATATAAACTAGTTGACACATTTTATGTTTGTTTCCTGGACTGGGTTGCAGTTCTTTTGTATTCACAGGAAATGTTATGATGGAAAATTTCACAACTGGCCCACAACTTACATTCCAACTTGCATCCAAGAACCAATTCAGCAAATCAAATAAGAAATAGAATATGGAATTTGGGGCTATATTTTCACATAAAAATAATAGTAACAAAACCTATAGTAGTTTATTTCCTTAGAGTTTGTAAAATATGTTCATATTCATACTCTCATTGATCTACCAGGCTAGTAGAAGCACGTAAAATAATTTGTGAATGTAAACAATTCCCTTAATACAAATCATGAACACAGCATGATTTTAAAAATTACCTTGCAAAAAGTTGTCAGAACCAATGTACATTAATTATGTAAATAAGCCCAATGCACATGGGGAATAAGTATATGATAAAAGAGGAATCTCAAGTAAGCAGAGTATGATGGCTTTAAAATATATTAAAAATTCTTTGATATTCCTTCATTCAAGAAATAGAACTTAATTCTCCTGCCCTTGAATGATACCTGGACTTAGTGACTCATTTATTATAAATAGAATACTACAGATGTGATTTCATGTCACTTCAAAGATTATCTTATTTAAAAAAAAAAAAGCCCTCCGATATCTGTATTAGGTGCTCTCTTTCTGTCTTGGATTACTCACTCTGGGGGAAGCCACACACCATATCATGAGGACACTCAAGTACACTATGGAGAAGCCCACATGGTGAACAGACACTTCCAGCCAAGAGCCCATGAGAATCTAAAGCCTGACAACAACCATGGGAATGACCTGGGAAGCAGATCTTTGATTCTCCAAATGTCTGCATTCCTGGCTAATAGCTTAAATTGTAACTTTCTGAGCAACCCTGCACCAGAACCACTCAGATAAGTCACTCTCACTTTCCTGACCCTCAGAAACTATGTGAGATAATAAATTCTTGTGTTTCAAGCTGCTGTTTGGGACATATTGTTACACAGTGATAGATAACTAATACATGGAATAATAATTGATGTTGTTACAACTGAGAACTCATCTGGAAAAAGATAAACTTGAATCCATACTTCATATTGTAAATTAGTATAAATTCTAAATGGATCAAAGATTTAAATGTAAAATATAAAATGTTCTAAAGTATTAGAAAAAACCATGAGTTGATTCCTTTAAATCACAGTTTCTCCACCTCAGTGCTACTGACATTTTGGGCTGGACAACTCCTTATTGTGGGATTCATTCCTGTGCATTGTTGGATGTTTAGCAGCGCCCCTGGCTTCTACCCACTAGAACATGGAAGCCCTGACTCTACAATTATGACTATAAAAAAATGACTTTAGTATTCGAGAGGAGGAACAAAAGGGGCTTTCTGATTATGATAAAAAAAAAACATTCATACATAATATGTGAAGTGAAAGGACAAATGACAAGCTGAGGAAAAATATCTGCAAATGACTAATAATTCAATAGAAAAATAGGCAAGGGACCAGAACAGACAACTCTTAGAAAGAGAAATATAAATGGCCCTTAAACATATGAAATGATGCTGAATCACATTCAAAATAAGAGAAATTCAAATCAAAACTAAACTGAGAGTCACACTGGAAACATGGCTGAGCAAGACCTCCTCAGATCTCTCGCCTTAAAACAACAAGCTGAATATCTAAAACTCTACAAAAAACACCCAAACTGCACATCAGCATGTCTGAGCATGGGATCTGTGCATAAGAGCTACCACAGGTCAGACCTCTGGGTGACAGGCAGTGGACCGGGAGAAATAAAGAAGCTGCCTTTTGCAGCTCCTGGAGCTCCTTGCAGGAGGAGGGGGAAGGGGAGAACTGTGGCAACTTAATGATCAGCCTGCCTGGAAGTGCATGAACTTCTAGCAGCCGGCAGCAGGGCTCAGTCATCAGGGTAGAAAGCAGAAAAGCGGGATGAGACCATAGAGAAAGAACAGTTGATTTTTACCCACAACAGTTGCAAAACTGAGGCTGAGTCTCAGCCCCCAACTCACAACCCAGAGGGCTTCTACCCCCATACCCTCCGAGACCAATCACCGCAAAGCCCCAAGGGAATCTGAGTAAATGTTACCAAAACTGTTGCTGACACTGACAGGGACTGAAACTGAGACTGCCAAATGTGATTAAATGTCTACAAGAAAATAAAAAAGACATTTAGGCTTTATATAAAGCAGGGAATCCAAGAAGTTTAGATGCCACCTACTGGAAACCAAAAGAAAAACAACTTCTTTGCAGCAGGCTAAAGAGAGATCTTTATATAATAAATTTTCTTTCTGAAAAAACAACAATACACTTCCATTAATCCCCAGGCAGAGAAATAGTCCATTAAACTCCATGAACAACCAAGGTGACCAGGCATCTCAGAAAGAAAGAAAAATCTCCAGAAAATAAGCTTATAGACATAGAAATATGTGACTTAAATGACAGAGAATTCAGGTAGTACTTCTGAAAAAATTCAACGAGATCCAAAATAAATCAACAATTTCAGGAATTGAAAAACAACTAGATGAACAGAGCAAGAAGATTGAAACCCTCAAAAGGGACCAAATAGAACTTCTAGAGATGAAGAACACACTGCAAGAGGTGAAAAGTGAAAATAGCAGGCTTGAAAAATAGAGTCAACAAATGGAAGAAAGGATCAGTGACATCGAAGGCAGAAATCTAGAAATAAATCAGAAAGAAGAAGAGGGAAACTAAAAAATAAAAATAATGAAAGAGAAATACTAGAACTAGCTGAGGAAGCATAAGAATAATGGGCATTACCAGAGTGAGGAAAAGGAGCAAGGACTAGAAAGCATATTCAGACAAATAGTTGACAAGAATTTCCCCAATATAAGGAAAGAGCTGAAGCTTGGAATTCAAGAACTTAACAGAACACCCAATTATCTCATTCCAAAAAGGTCTTCACCAAGACACATTGTATTAAAGTTATCAAAAATCAATGACAAAGACAGAATCTCAGGGCAGCCAGGGAAAAGAAGATGGTAATATATAAAGGAAAACCCATTAGATTATCATTGGACTTCTTAGAGCAAACTTTACAAGCCAAAAAGGAATGGAATCAAATATTTTAAACTAGTTAGTGAAAGGAACTATCAGCCTAAAATAATGTATCCAGCTAAGCTCTCCTTTAGATATGAAGGAGAAATTAAGACCTTTCCAGACATACGAAAATTGAGGGAATTCTCCACTACGAGGTCTGCACTACAGGAAATACTGAAAGGTGTCAGCTCACCTAAGACAAAAATAACAAAATAAGCAAACAAAAATAAATAATTAGGAGTAAGGTGACTATCAGGCAACTAGAAGCAGAAGAGTGCAACCCTTACTAAGAACAGGGCATTATAAGCTTAAATAATAAGAGGAGAATTGCTATAACAAGATAGTAATGAACGTTCAGCATGCATAGGGACAAATTGAGATAACAATGACTGAAGAAAAGTAGGTTTCAAAGATCTAAATTCACAAAGGAGGAAGGAGATAAGGCACATGCAGAAGAAAATGGGCGACTGTATATATGTAACTATATCTTTTTTATATTTGTAATGGTAACCAAACATCAAAGATTCAGAACTGAAGTATATAACATAAAACAAGAATAACCAGAGGCAAAAACCACAAATGCCAACCAAAATAAAGAAAACAGAAACACAAGGACAAGGAAGCAATGGAAACACTGAGTTACCAGAAAGTAAAAGATAAAATGGCTATAAGAAGACCTCATATATCAATAATCACTCGAACTGTAAAGAACTGAACTCACCAATAAAAAGTCACAGAGTTGCAGAATGGATCAAGAGACAAAACATAACCATATGCTATCTCCAGGAGACACATCTAAGTTCCAAAGTCAAATATAGACTCAAAGTGAAAGGGTGGAAAATGTTATTTCAAGCAAATAAAAAAAGCGGGAATAGTGGTAGTAATATTGGATGAAATAGACTTCAAAATAAAAAAGATAAAGAAAGATACTGAGGGACCCTTCATAATGATAAAGGGAATCATGCACCAAGAGGACATAATACTATTATTATCTATGCTCCCAATCAGGGAGCCCCAAAATATGTAAAGCAATTACTAACAGAACTAACGGGAGAAACAGACCAAAACACCATTGTAGTAGGGGACCTAAATACCCCACTGTTGGATATGGACAGATCATCTAAACAGAAAATCAATAAGGAAATAACATCCTTAAATGACACATTAGACCAACTGGACATAATTGACACATACAGAGCGTTCCATCCTAAAACAACTGCATATACATTCTTCTCTAGTGCACATGGAATGTTCTCAAGAATTGACCACATACTGGGACACAGAAATAGCCTTGACAAATATAAGAAGGTTGAAATCATACCAACCATATTCTCTGGTCATAATGCTCAGTAACTGGAGATCAACTGTAAAAAGAAATCAGGAAGAACCACAAATACCTGGAGATTAAACAACATGCTACTGAAAATAACTGGGTCAGAGAAGAAATAAAAAGAGAGATCAAGAAACACATAGAGACGAATGATAGTGATAGTGCAACATATCAAAACTTTTGAGACACGGCAAAAGCGGTCATAAGAGGAAAGTTCATATCATTACAGGCCTACTCTAAAAATAAGAATGAGCCCAAATAAACAACCTACCGCTTCATCTTAAAAAACTAGAAAAGGAAGAACAAATGAGACCCAAAGTCAGCAGAAGGAAAGAAATAATCAAAATAGAGCAGAAATAAATGAAATTGAAAACAAACAAACAAAC
>NW_006434839.1:20949446-21025874 GCF_000325575.1 Pteropus alecto
ACCGGGACGTACAAGGGGTCACTGAGTTGTATGAGCGAGGGTCGGAGGCAAGGCTTTCTTCTGTGCGAGAGTGCTGATGGTATCCATTTTTCATACCTTCTCCCAACCCCCAGTGTGTGGACACAGTGCCACCATTGCTGAGAAGTAATCAAACTGGATAACAGAGGTCACTCTGCCCAGAGAATTTCCTGAAACTTCGCCTCCCCCAACTCGCAGCCCCACCCAAGCCACATCCAGTTGTGTCCTCAGGGAGTACTGTGCCACTTGCTGAGCAGCACCAAGTCTCACACTGGTGACAGCTAACCTTGGTTTCTGGCGTGCCTTTTGAGGCAAATATGAGCACAACATCTGTGGATTGCTTGCTGAATCTTAACAGGTGGCCCTGGAGGGACACAGGCTGGGGCTAAACCTGGCCGGCAGCTGAACCCATCACAGGACTGTGCTACTGGACACCTACTACATGTACAAAGCCACGTTAATGAGACCAAGAGACTCAGAAGCTTTGCTTAGTACATAAAAACAGACACAGAAAGACAGCCAAAATGGTAAGACAAAGAAGCAGAAACCATATGAAAGAACAGAACAGAGATCCAGGAATAATGGAATCAAGCAATCTAATAGATGCAGGGTTCAAAATATTAAAGATGCAGGGTTCAAAACACAAAGATGCTCAATGAACTTAGGGAAAGTGTAAATGAACTCAGTGAGAACTTTAACAAGGAGATAATCAAACATAAAAATGGAAGTGGAAATTATAAAAAGGAACCAGTCAGAAATTACGAACACATTATCTGAAATGAAGAGTATTTCAGAGAGAGTTGACAGAGTGGAAAAAGAAGAGAATCAAACCACTCAATATAGAGGATAGGAAAGCCAAGGACACCCAATCAGAGTGACAAGAAAAAAGAAGGCAAGACTATAATAATAATTTAAGGAGTCTATGAGACAAAATTAAATATAAAAACATCCGGGTCCTAGGGGTACCTGAAGGGGAATAATAAATGAATGGGACTACATCAAACTAAAAAGCTTCTGCTCAGCAAAAAAGTTATTAACAAGTTAAAGAAACAACCATCTGAATGAGAAAATATATTTGCAAGCAATACCTCTGATAAGGTCCTAATATCCAAAATATACAGAACTCATACGACTCAATAACAACAACAAAAAACAAATGATCCAGTCAAAAAATGGGCAGAGGACCTGAACAGACACTTCTCCTTAGAGGACATACAAATGGTGAACAATATATGAAAGAATGTTCAACATCACTAGCTATCAGGGGAAATGCAAATCAAAACCACAATGAGATACCATCTCACACCTGTTAGTATAGCTATAATCAACAGGACAAGTAATAACAAATGTTGGAGAGGATGCAGAGAAAATGAACACTCATACAGTGCTGATGGGACTGCAAATTGGTACAGCCACTATAGAAACAGTATGAAAGTTCCTCAGAAAACTAACAATTGGTCTACCGTATAATCCAGCAATCCCTCTACTGATTATTTACCTCAAAGTCTTGAAAACCCATATCCAAAAAGATATTTACACACTGATGTTCATAACAGCACTATTCACATTGGCCAAGACATGGAAGCAACCGAAGTGTCCTACGATAGATGATTGGCTAAAGAAGCTGTGGTACGTATATACAATGGAATATTACTCAGCCATGAGAAGAGATGAAATACTGCCATTTACAACAACCTGGATAGACCTTGAGATAATCATGCTAAGCAAAATAAGCCAGACTGAAAAAGTTGAATACACATGAAATGAAATCACTTATATGTGGGATATAAACTTAAAAGCAACAAATGAACAGGACAAACAGAGACTCAGGGACATGGACAATAGACTAGTGGTTAGCAGAGGGTGGGGAGTGAGGCAGAAGGGAGGACAGAGACTGATTAAAGGGGTCAAATATAGGGGGTTGGGGAAGGTGAAGTGGGTAAAGGAGATCAAATATATAGTAGCTGAAGGAAACTGTACTTTGGGTAGTAATCACACAATAGAATATATAAGTGTCGAATTATAATATACACCTGAAAATTATATAATTGTATTAACCAATGTTACCCCATAAACTTAAATATAAATAAATAAATAAAAGTATACATAGCCTAACTATAATTTAAATGTGGAGGCAATATTAAATTATTTTCAGGCATAATACTTCAAGTGGTCCACACAATCTTAAGCATATTTGCAGAAAGAGGAATATAGGGGATATAAAAAATGATGGTGAGCAAAATCTAATAAAAAAAAGTTTAGCCGTTAAATATTTGCCGATGCATGATACAAATAAATTAATTTGCAACTAAATTATTAGTTGATATTAGAATATCAACTGTGATATTCGTTATCATAGTTATCATGGGTAATAATTTTTAATTTGATTTAATTATATGTATTAATAGGATGTTTATTAATAGGTATAATTTCTCTATTAAAGCATGGAGAATTTTAGATTAAGTAAAAAATAATATTTAAGTACAGTTTAGAGACTATACTAAAATTGGCAAAGTTTGAAAATTTAAAAAACCTGATGCAAAACCATCAAACAAAAGTAAAGCATCTATGGCAATACTTAAAAAAATAGATTTAAGGCCAAAAATATTTGATAAACAAAAGGATTATTTTATGTTAAAATATAAACAGCTCAGTGAGAAGATAGAATAACAAGGAAAGATTGTTAAAAATACAAAGAGAAAGTAAAAGTAACTTAGTGGAACACAGTTGGAAACAATAATACACTTCTCTAAGAATTTTAGAGATAACTGGAGAAAAATAGGCAAAAATAAGTAAAATTTCAATAACGATTGGCAAGCTTAATCTAACATATCTCTCTATCTTTGCCTCTATTTTTGAAACCCACATATAGAAAATTCACATCCTTTCAAACCTTTATAAAAATATGCAAAAATAGATTAACCATTTTAGTCTATTCCAAATTCGGTATATTCCAATTTCAGTATATTCCAGAAAAATAGTGGTTCAGGCCACATTGTCGATTGCAATGCAATAACATTAGAAATTAACTACAAAAGGATAGAGAAAAAAAATAATTGAAAGTAATTACTTTTGAAGAAAGGAGCAGAGTTTGAGAGGTAAGTTGGAGGTAAAATAGGATTTTCATTTTTTTTTGTAAAATTTATAGCTCTCAACTGAGACTTTTGTGATATTACCTTTGTAATTAAAAAAAATAAAAATCTATAAAACAAAAAAAACTAAACTGGGAGAACTTTTTTACTTTCAATTTAGTAAAAATCCGCAAGTTTGACAATACATTCTCTTGTCATGTCTGGGAAGACAAGAGAAACACTCTTATACTTTGCTGGTGGGAGTACTAAATAATTCAACTCTTGTACAGTGCAATTTAGTATTATCTTCTGAAATCACAAATATGTTTATCCTTTGACCCAACCATTCTGTTTCTAAAAATTTTTCTTTCAGATATGCCTGTTGTTACCTTCTACTCTGATGACAGAATTGGGCTGGCATGTGGTTGCCCAACTAGACGTTGCATTTCCCATTCTCCTTTGCAACTAGTGGTAGCTATGTAACTAAGTCTTTGTATATGAATTTGTATATGTGGAATATGATTGGATGAGATGTTTGCTGCTTCTTGGTCTAGGTCCTCACATGTAGGCATGTGCTTTTCTGTGAGTTCTCTTTTCTTTCTTGTGACTTGAAATGTGGAAGTGTCTATGATCCGGTTTTAACCGTGCATTAAGATCTTGAGAAAAGTGGAAAGAATGAGATGGAGGCAATCTAGCCCCTTATTATGAACAGTTCGTGTCCTCTCAAAATCCACATGTTGAAATTCTAACCTCAGTATGATGATATTAAGAGGTAGGACTTTGGGGGAATGATTAGATCATGATAGTAGGGCCCTCATGAATGATATTAGTTTCCTTATGAAAGCGACTCCAGAGACTTTTCTCACTCCTTCAGCATGTGAGGACACAGAGTGAAGACAGTTATCCATGAGCCAGGAAGCAGGCTGTCACTAAGCACTGATTCTACCTTGCCTTGATCTTGGTCTTCCCAGCCTCTAGACCTGTAAAAAATAAATGTTTGTTGTTTAAGCCATCTAGTCCATAGCAGTTCGTTATAGCAGCCACAACAGACTAAGATACTCAAATGATCAAGGAACAAACCACCATCAAACTGGAATCCCTTTATCCCATTCTTAGGACTGTTGCTTGAAAAAAATAATCTTAAGAATTATATATATGAATCTTTTTCTTAGGGTACCTTAGCTTTCATCCTAATGTACACTTGCCCATATATGAATTGACATGATTTATTTTAACATTGGTTGATATTGTAAAGGATTAAAAACAGTCCGTATTCCCATCAATAGGGCCTGGGTATACCCACAAGATGAAGTACCATGTAGATATTTAAAAAGTAAAGAAGCTTTCTCTATATTCAAATGAGTATCTCTCCAGACTATATTAAGTGAAAAACACAGTGCAAAGCATTGCTCTTCAATAAGAATTATACATCCCTGACGTCGAGCTTGACTATGTGACATGCCAGTGGAATAATGTGATACATGTCATGTCTGAGCTTTCTGAGGCATCATGAATTTCCACCAGCTCTCTTGCTCCTGCCCAGTACCAAAAGAAGACCATGTCCCAGATAGCAATCACTCCTTTGGCCTCAGTCCCAGAAAAAAAAAAAAAAAAAGACCTAGGAAGCCTACCTGCAGCCAAGAACAGAGCTGCAGTTGGAACAGAGAAGCATACATACCAAGTGAGTGAAAAAGAAAAGTGTGTTTTGAAAGTCCCCTGAGATTTAGGGCTTGTTTATATTTGCACAGAATAATCTAGTAAAATATAATAAACTATCTTTTGTATAAGAAAGAGGATTAATAAAAATATATATCACATTTGCATTTATTTTTTATAAAAAGCACTGGAAGGATATAAAAGAAACTAGTGACAATTTTTATATTATTTTATTGACACCAGCTAAAGCTGTGAAAACATTTTGCTGTATCTACTGCTGTATCTACTTCTACTTTATTCTGTGTGTATGTTTAAATAAAAATGGAATTATACAACACATACTGTTTTGTATCCCTTCTTTCCCACTTAGCTGTATATGATGGCAACTTCTCAAATACTTAGTCTCCATTATAATATGCAATTTCCAGGTTACTTTTGTTGTTTTATTACAATATATCATAGAAAGTTCTAGCAGAGGTCTGTGTACAAAAGCGATAGGGCCAGTTCTTTCAATGTCTGCAAGTTATCCTGTTTGAGTGAGCCTACTTTGCTAGGACATCAGTATGATGGACCACTAGAGCACCACAGCTAGGTCAGCCCCAGAGGCCTATGTGTGGCTCCAGCAGGAGGGACATGGTCGTGTTTCATAGCTGGGCAATATCTTTCTTCAAAATTTTGATAAATCCATAGACAAGTGTATTCTGTCTAAAGATGGTTTCTTCATTTCTGTAAGATCAGAATTTTCATCTCAGGCCAAATTAGAAGTTGTCAAAAATAAAAATTATCAAAAAACTTTTAAGAAATTTTTTGTTTTCTCAGAGAAGAATATCTTAAGTGGGTATACTAAGAATAAGAGCAATTTGAAATTTGGATTGAAGTTTTTGTATCATCCACTAAGACACGAAGTCAGACAACCAGGGGGCAGGTTTCTGGTACTCAAGCCAGCACACTGGCACCACAACACAATGCTTCTGTCCCAACAGAATCATACTGGACTGTATGTCTACATTTATTGCTATAACACAAGTCACTTTTAACTTGGCATATATCATTTTTGCACCAACAATAAAAAGAAGGATATTTTGATAGTACAGAAATGCATGTTTTAAATAGTTTCGAATAATATAAACTAAAATCCAAATGTAACATTCAATTGCTGGAATGCAACTCCAGTGTACACAGTGGAGGGAATTACTGTCAGGATGGGTTTCTTATTCTTCTAACGATCCAGGGAATTGACTCAACTAGCTTGGAGGAGTGGGGTCCCTGAAGACTTTCAGACTTTCCATTGCTTTAGAAGCCCCAAGGCAGAATTTTCAATGCCAGAAGGTGATTTCTAGGGCTATATTAACCTATAAGTATGGCCATGAGGACTAATGGGATTACTGTAAAATAAAAAAATAATATTATAAAAGATAAGGTGAAGATAAAACAGATTCACGCATCTCTGGCAGGTCTAAATTATTTAAAAGAACAAAGCACAGACTGTGAATCACAAGGCCTATGTTATACTAGCTTAACATTTTGGATAGTAACAAAGAAAAAGAGGTTGAAAGCTATTCAGGAACAGACGAGGGAGTATTTCATTTTTGCTCTATACAGACAGAGAGGTAATGATTAGGAAGGTAGCTGGTAAATCTTGAAATAGCCACTCAACTAAACAAAGAAGGGAAGAATATAAAAGGACTTTTCCAAAGAGCTCCATTATAAGACGGGATGCAGCAAATCAGCCTAACACGCATGCTTTAAATTGGCTATGTCACTGTGGGCACATAGTGTAACTATGAACGCAACACCAGTGAGAATTCTATAATTGCACTATGTGAGGCCAAATTTCCAAATTTAACTTTTGTCCTTATATCTCAAGAGTAATCTAGGAGATACAAAACCTAAGTGGGAATAATATCATGGGGTTGGGTAATAGAAGTAAAAGCAAGGTTGCCACGACTGTTACCATCCCTTAACAGAGTTAGATGCCCTGTATGGCAGAAATGAGTTGGGAGGAGGTAAAGCAGGAGACGAGTAGCCTGAACTCAAGCTGAGATCTCTTCTTCGTGTGAGGATGATGGTGAGAAGGAGGAAGAATAAGAAGAGGAAGAAGAAGAGGAGGGACAGAAGCTAATGACAAGCTTGATAGTGATATACAGATAAGGCTTTCCCAGTCCTCATTTTCAAACCATTTTTCCAGAACTGCAGGAAGTCAAGATATCATTTTGGCACCTTCAGGATTGTGCTATTAGAAAGAGAGAAGCTGTCTCCCTGATCACCTGAACCATATGTCCCTTGTGTGTGTTGCATGTGCCTTCTTGTAACTGAGCCTTGATTGCTGCTGGTATATCAATACGAGGAATTGACACTCAGGCTAACTGGTTGTGAGGACTGGCTGTGACTACAGTGGAGGAGCTGTTGTTCTGGGCTGACCCTACAGAGCAGGAATTGCTTTAGCAGGGTTATGGTGCCTGCCCTGTCTGCCTTTAGGGTGTATCATTTGTCAAGATGTCAGATGATGCTCTGTTGTGGTCGAAAACCGGCCACTAGATGTGTTTATTCTGAGTTCTTGAAAGGGGTCCTTGTGCTGCTTGTGCCCTGCCCAGGGCCACTTGGTATGAGCTACAAAGTGATCTGAAGATGGCTGCCACTTGTGCTGAGCTTGGAGGTGCCTAGAAGAGGTGAAGCTGCAAACTGACACCCATTGCAACTAGTGCCAGACTTGGGGCTGCTTGGCACAAGCCATGCTGAGGCCAGATGCTGCTTATTTGGGGTTTGTGAACCTTTGAGAAATTTTAATGAAGTCTGCAGCATGAGCCAAGACAAGCCATTTGTATGGAAAAGCCACTGGAATTGACTTGCATGGACTCTCAAGTTGGGTGGAGCAGGGTCTCAGGGAATCAACTGGACAGTCCAATCCCTGTTAGCTAGGGTGATGGAGATTCAAATATGGCACCAACCTGAGGGAAAGTCTTAGCAAAGGAACAATGGCTTCTGCCAGTACTTCTATCTGAAGAAAGTGCTGTAAAATCAGAATTCAGCACTAGCCCTGAAGCCAGACAATTCACTTCTTCCCCTTATGTCCCTGGTGCCTTTCGTGCTGCTCTCCCAGTGCTGTTGCTCAAAGAAAGTAAGTTCATCAGCAAGTAACTACTCACACGTGCCCTGTAAGAGGAGCACCTGAGATCCCAGCAAACTCTGTCTTATTCAGTCGCAATCTCCGCTGGTTTTCACAACCAGAAGTTATGAAGACTTCTCTTCCCAGCACTGGAATCACAAGCTGGGGAGTCTGGTGTGGGGCTGGGGCCCCTTAATCCTCCGGGAGAATTCTGCAGACAATATAACCCTCTTTATTTTTAACTGCCACATGTGGGTACGGGGACTACCCTGCTCCACATCTCCACCTCCCCCCTACTGGTCTCATCATGACTTTTTCTGTATATCCTCAGTTATAGGACTTCAGTTCAGCTAGACTTCAGGCGATTCTCAATGATGGTTGTTTGGTAGTTTAGTTGTAATTTTGATGTGGTTGTGGAAAGAGGCAAGCTCAGCTTTTATCTATCCTGCCATCTTGGCCCACAGGACACCTACTAAATAAAACCACTCTATTAAGACTGGGAGACATAGCAGACCAACCTAATACATAGAAACAAACACAGAAAGGCAGCCAAAATGAAGAGATAAAGAAACATATCCCAAATAAAAGAACAGAACAAAGCTCCAGAAAAACAACTAAAAAAATGGAGACGAGCAATCTACCAGATGCAGAGTTCAAAACACTGGGTATAAGAAAGTTCATTGATCTCAGTAAGAATTCAACAAAAAAATAGAAAACATAAAAATGGAGATAGAAAACATAAAAACAACCAGTGAGAAATGAATACAATAATTAAAATGAAGAATACATTACAGGGAATCAACAGTAGATTAGATGAAGTAGAGGACTGAATCAGCAATTTGGAAGACAAGATGGCAGAAGAAACACAGTTGGGACAGCAGAAAAGAATCCAAAAAAATGAGGATACTTGAAGAGGCCTCTGGGACAACATCAGACGTACCAACATTTACATCACAGAGGTACCAGAAGAAGAGAGCAAGGAATTGAACACCTATTTAAAGAAATAATGATGAAAAACTTCCCTAACCTGGCAAAGGAAATAGACATACAAGCCCAGAAAGCACACAGAATTCCAAACAAGAAGAACCCAAAGAAGCCCACACCCAGATATATCACAGTTAAAATGCTAAAGGTTAAAAACAGAGAGAAAATCTTAAAAACAAGAAGAGAAATGCAGTTAGTTACCTACAAGAGAACTCCCATAAGACTGTCATCAGATTTCTCAACAGAAATTTGCAGGCTGGAAGGAATTGGCATGAAATATTCAAAGTGATGAATAGTAAGGGCCTACAACCAATATTACTCATTTTATCCAGCAAAGCTACCATTTAGAACTGAAAGGCAGAAAAAGATCAAGAAAAAATTAAAGCAGTTCATCACCATCAAACCAGTATTACAATAAATGTTAATGAGACTTCTATAAAATGAAAAAAAGATAAAAAATATAAATAATAAAAAGACAATAACTACATATACTTTAAATTTAAAGAGGTTAAATTTTAAAAGATTAAAGCTTCTATCAGAAAATATAGGGTGGCTGAATAAACAAGAAAACAAGATGCTTATATATACTGCCTACAAGAGACTCACTTCAGATCAAAGGCCACATACGGAATGAAAGTAAATAAATGGAAAAAGATATTTCATAAAAAAAGAAAACAAATAAACAAAAAGCTGAGGTAGCAATACTTATACCAGACAAAGTAGACTTTAAAACAAAGGCTAACAAACAGCAAGAGGGACCCAGCAATTTCACTTTTGGATATTTATCTGAAGAAATCCAAAACACTAATTTAAAAATATATATGCACTCCTACATCCATTGCAACATTATTTACAACAGCCAAAATATGGAAGCAATCTAAGTGTCCATCAGTAGATAAATGGATAAAATAGAGATGATACGTATCTACAGTGGAATATTACTCAGCCATAAAAAAAGAATGAAATCTTACCATTTGCGACAACATGGACGGACCTAAAGGATATTATGCTAAGTGTAATAAGTCAGACAGAGAAAGATAAATATTGTATGATTTTACTTATATGTGGAATGTAAAAAACAAAATACACAAACAAACAAAACAAAACAAACTCATAGATTCAGAGAACAAATCGATGGTTAGCTGCCAGATGGAAGGGGTGTTAAGACAATGTGTAGGAAAGGTTAAGGGATTAAGAAGTACAAATTAGTAGTTACAAACTAGTCATGGGAATGTAAAGTATAGCATAAAGAGTATAGTCAGTAATATTATAATAACTATATATGGTGTCATCTGGGTACTAGATTTATCGGGTCAATCATAAGTTATATAAATGTCTAATCACTATGTTTTACATGTGAAACTAATATAATATTGTGTGTAAACTATTTAAAAAGAAAAAAATTTATTTGGGAAGCTGAGAAATGTTCTCCCAATTTGGACTAGTCACATTCATGATGACAGTCTTCGAATGCCCTGTGCCCAAATATCATCATGTCTGAATGATTGCTCTGAACCCCTTCATTAGCATTTTCAATTTTATATTGACATATTTTATAGCTGCTATCTTTAAATACCTAGGCAAGCTGACACTTGTAGTATGAAATTTTTATGTCATGGTATACTGTCCTTGACAACCTTCTAAAGCTCATTTATGGACACAACATTGTCCCTGCAAGTGTTCGATATCTGTGAGCCCAGGACAGCCTCTGGCTAATAGTAGTATTAACTCCATGGTAAAGCCGCAGAGAAAATACTCCTTATTTTCCTCAAAGAAGACACATCTCCTAAAGCTGTTAGAAATTATTGGCCAGTTTGAGGGCCATCAGAATGAAAACTCTATTTGAGTAAAAGGATACTATTTCTCTGCCACATATTTTATCATCTCATTCAGTATTTTTTGCCAGGTAATCATGCTATTTCTCCTTAATTTATGTGTCCACATCACATTATTATTATTATTATTATTATTATTTATTATTATCGTTATTATTATTTACTAATTGAGCCATATCAGATGTATACATTGCCAGTTATACTTTGGGGTTAGAAATCTAATAATTTGACAATCATATAGAAAAAGCACTACCATCTCAATTGTTGTCAAACCATATTAATTCATTAATGTTCCAACATGTGACAGGAGCTATAAGTGTTAACACTGTATAGTGAGACCTGAGCCAAACACCAAAGGAACTCATGGGTTCCTTGCCTCTTAAGAATTGTGTTAATAAACTACTCTTATTACAGAGACAGTTGGCATAGCTATTATTATATAGTTTCAATGTACTCTTTTAAAAATAAGGATTGTATGTCGGGATATTACAGATACCTCCGAAGTGTATACTATTTTCTCAGGCAATATTTAATCAATCGTAAATTAATTCCTTAAAAGTTTCATATGGGAGGCTGTTCATCTAGTCATTTTGGCTTGGACTATCCCAGGGGTACAAACAAGGGTCACTTGATCTCTGTTATTTCCTTTGTATTCACCTGTTGAAAGCATTTGCTGCATCTTTTCCACTAATGACATTTCCCCTTTGCAATCCCCATTCCTTTCAAATGAACAGCTGCCAGGTTTTTTTATTTTATTTTGTTTTTTACCACATAGCACCTGCCATCCACAGATTTCAACCACTTTTTAAAAAATTTTAGTTTCACGGAACATACATATATAATATACATAATATAGATATAGTTTTATGGTGGTAAAATGTACATAACATAAAATTTTCCATTTTAACAGTTTTTAAGTGTACAGTTCAATCACATTAAATACATTCACATGCTGTGAGATCATTGCCACCATCCATTTCCAGAACTTTTTGATCAACATAAATAGAAACTCTATACCCATTAAACAATAATTCCTCATCCCCCGCTCTGTGAGCGCCTAGACACATCTACTCTACTTTCTGTTCAAACTACTTTTTGTGTACAGTAGTCCCCAATTATCTGCAGAGGATACATTCTAAGAACTCCAGTGAATGTGTGAAACCATTGATAGTACCAAACCTCTATATACTGTTTTTTTTCCTGTATTTACATACCTATGTTAAAGTTTAATTTATAAATTAGGCACAGTAAGAGATTAATAACAATAACTGATAACAAAATAGAACAATTATTATAATATACTGTAATAAAAATTATGTGAATATCATCTCTCTCAAACTTTGTCTATAACCAGCTTGATAACCAGATAGCTACTACGTGTCTAACAGGTAGAGAGCATATACAGAGTGGAGACACTGGACAAAGGATGATTCATGTCCCAGGAGGGATGAAGCAGGATGAGATATACACATATATAACATATATGTGTATATCTTTTTTGTCTTTGACAATGAAAGCTTTGCAGTAGCTTGGGCCTTCTAGCTAGTATCTGCCCTATCTCTGAAGCACCAAAATCCTATCCCAGGGGGACTATTGTATTCGTCTGATAGAAAAGGCAGTTGTTCCTCATTCATGGGTGAATTGGCAGCCAGATCAGGCACTGGGCATAGGAAAGAACATGACACAGGGCCACTTGTCCCCAAACCCTGTTGTCCTCCATATGCTCCTCTTTCCATACTCCTCTGCCCAGAAAGGCGAGGAGCTCCCTGGTGCTGCCCTCTGTCTTCCCTGGACCAGGACTAAAATGTTCCACTCATATCCACCTCTTTCTCCTCTGAGCCCATTTCCACTGCTCCTCAAATTTCCATTTCTGTAGACATAAGATAAGAATGAAATAATTCAGTCCACAGTGTGGAGAGCTTACTACCTGAGCAGATGATAGTCGATCTGAAAGCACATGAATTGTCCAAGGTGTCAGTGTTCTGAGAATAAATGTTGATGAGCACAAAGCAAAGCGCTACACTCTCAGGACACAAACTAAACACTGAAAAAGAGTTTAGAGCTATTCAAACCAAGAACAAATAAATTATTTCTGGGTCAATAACTTTGGAGTGCTATTTCTACTAGTAATACTAGTAGATACAGAGGTTGAGAATCTCTATTGTGAATGAAGTGAGAAAAGTTCGCAGTGTAGTTTGAAATGTATTCCTTGACGATGGTGATATTCATTTGCATCTTCTTGCCAGGGTGTCATGCTTCCTGTCACACTACATTGTAAAGAGAAAAATGCAGATTACAAAATCTCATTAATTAAAAAATAGAATAATAACTATGTGACAAGAATAATAATTTTCTTGTAATATTATAGGTTATATATTTTTATCTTTCATATACATATTATTTATATACATGAATTTCAGTCAACCCAATATAAACAAAATATATATATTTCAATATATATACTCTGCTTTTATGTGTGTATATGGGTGCCCACTCATAAAAGCAGAGGACAGGATTTTGGTGCTTTAGAAGTAGGACAGATGCTAGCTAGAAGGCCCAAGCTACTACAAGTTTTGTCAAAGAAAATAAAGCTTTAAAGCTAGGTTTTGGAGGACAGAAGGAGGAAAATAATTTTCTACATTCTTTCAGCAGATTAAGAACTAAGCCTAAAAACAAATCATTTTTTTTCATAAATTTAAAGATAATTATTTTGCCTGGAAAAAGCCTCTGGCAGTACCCTAAGGAAGCAGCTATTAGAAGAAAGGAGAGCCCAAAGTTGGCCCTATCTTGTCCACAACATCACCTAAGGAAGAAGAGTGAGGGAGAGCTAGGGCACTGCTTTCCTTTTCCCCTGTGGTGGGTGCAAGGAACTTTAGAGCAGTGTTGGCCAATGGAAATATCATGAGAGCCACAAATGCCAGCTACATCTGTACTTTCAAATTTTCTAGTCCCTACATGAAAAAGTGAAAAGAAACAGGTAAAATTACTTATAATAATATATTTTATTTAATCCAATATAACCAAAATATTATTATTTCAATATATAATCAACACAAAATTACTAATGAGACATTTTACTTTTTTTTTAGTTTTTGAAATCCAGTGTGTGTTCTTCACACACAGTACATCTCAATCCAGACTAGCCATGTTTCAATCATTTAATAGGTTTGTGTGGCCAGTGACTACCATGTTGGATAGTACAGCTTCAGACTATCACAAGAAACATACATATGGAAACTTCTGGAATGTGCCAATCCTTAGTTTGACTCCATGATCTAAATGGCACAGCATTGGGAGTGTGAAGGTAGCTAAAGGAGGAAGAGAATAAAATGAGTCTCAGGCAATGCTACAACCCCTCCTGCCATCTCTACTAAGGCTTGCCAGTGATTTATGGAGAATCTGGAAGTTTCCCTGCCTCAGTGACCAAATGTAAATATACTGAGGTTTGAAGAGGATTCATAAAGTCTGAGCCAGGAACAAGAGGGCATTTAGGGTTGTGGTTTCAAGGTGAAGACAAATAGGTAAGGTCGTGGGCTGACAAGAGCAGTCCTACTTCAGCAGAAAAGATGACATAGGGTCCGGAGGACAGAAAGTTGAAGCCTATTTTCTCTTTTTTAGGCCAAATTCCTACAGAGCACTTTATTCATTCATTATTCAACAAAAATGGATTAAGAGTCTGTTCTGTAAAATCCACTGATCTTGGTATTGGAAATACAGGAGTGAAAAAAGAAGAATTACGATAGCCCTTCCCTTATAGAAATTACATTCTAGTTGAAGAATAAAAATATTGAAAAGAAAACCAATAAGCAAAATGTACAGAATGTTAAATAATGATAACGATGGGAAAAGATAAAAATAACGCAGGATGGGATGAGGGTACTAGAGAGACATGTAATTTTAAACAAGATGATCAGGGAAGGTACTGGCAAAGGAACTAAGGAAATCTTAAAGACAGATGTTTTCTTTTCTTTTTTTTTTTCCCTACTACCCATGCTGGAGGTAAAGTAGAGAAGAAGACTCAAAACAGGGATCAGAACACTTAGGAGAAATAAATTGCCTTATTGTTACATCTTTGTATAGTGTGATTAAATTGGCCTCTTAAAGTTATATATATTTATGTGAAAAAGATTGATTGTGTGTATTACAAACTATTAACTGTGCTTATCTTTGGGGATTATGGTGAATTTATTGTCGTTGTACTTTTTTTTCACTTTCCAGATTTTCTACAACAACATAATCTACTTTGATCAAGGGGGGAGGAATGCCCTCAAAAACATTGTTTACAAAGAAAATAAGTAAAAATAAATCCAGCTTCCTTGCCATCTGATATTTGTATAATTGAGCTATCTAATCATAATGTGAAATTCTGAGTTCAGTTCATCTTTCTGTGTTCTCTCAGTAGTAGCCACTCTCGCTCTCCTTTCTTTAGATTATTATTCGGTTTCCTTTCCATTTTTTTTAATTCAAATTTATTGAACTTGATTTTTTCTATTGTGTTTTTCTGATAGTAAACATCTAGCATCTTATTGTGCTGACAGCATCTTTTGAGAAAAGCTGACAGATTTCAGTTGTAATGCACACTCACTGCCCCATACACCATACATCATCCATTGTGACACCTATCTCAGTCTGCCTCATCACTTCTTGGTGCACTTTCTCCTGGAACCTTGTCGTGTGGATAAAATTCCCAAAAGACATTTTGAAGAACAGCCATTTGGAATATTGAACATAGTCAGCATGCTGCTTCATATAGATTTATTTGCAAGTTTTATCATTGGCACCAAACAGAACCCACTGAGAGCCAAACCCTGGATTTTTTAACTCTTGGGGAGAGAAGTGGTATACAAACTGAAATAACAAAAAATGCCACTCTTTTGAAGTGATACCATTTGATGCTAATAGAATATCTCGATCTTCCTTAAATCTCTGAGAAGAAATATTCTAATTAATGTATGAGCCTGGACTGACATCTTATTAACCTGATGATCTTTACATTAACTTGTGTTAGTAGACAAAATTTTCAGAAGCTCATTTTATTAACCATTTTGAAAATAAAAAAGATATATGTAGCTACAAAAATGTAGCTAATATTTTAATAAGAACTTTAATATAGGTGTTGGTAATCCATACTTTCAAAAATCATTATGAATACCAAGTGTCCATCTTTTTTTCTCTCTTTAAGTCTTTTTTTTTTTTAATTGATATATAATTGACATATGACATTATATTAGTTTCAGGTGTACATAATGATTTGATAATTGTATATATTATGAAATAACCATTATAATAAGTCTAACTAATGTCCATCTCCACATATAGGTACAATTTTTTCTTATTTTGAGAACTTTTAAGATCTGCTCTCATAACAACTTTTCAATAGTCAATACAATATTAAGAACTATAGTCACCATGCAATATATTACATCCTTAGGAGTTACTTATTTTATAACTAGAAGTTTATACCTTTTTACTACCTTCACCTATTTCACCCATTCCTCACCACACTACATGTCTTTTTTTAAAAATGATTCTTTTAATGAGAACTCTGCTAAGAAATATACAACTAAGACTGACATATTTTGGACAACCAAGAAATGTTTCTTGTAAATATAATGTTAGTAACTTAGGGAAGGTTTAGAACTCTGAATTTTCCCATTAATCCTTTTTCCCTTTCAGAGCTTCATGCCAAATGAGCTTACACACAGAAAACAATAGCCAAATGGGAAACAAATTACCACTTTAATAAATAAGAAGATAATGCAAAGCTCTGACAATCTATGGCCTAGGATTCATTTAGGAGTTCTAATTGAAGCTCCCTAGGTAGTTTTTCTATTTCTAAGCTACATATTCCAGAAAACTTTCAAAAAAATTGAGTCCACTTACCAACTGCTA
Organism: Pteropus alecto; assembly: GCF_000325575.1. Taxonomy (NCBI): domain Eukaryota; kingdom Metazoa; phylum Chordata; class Mammalia; order Chiroptera; family Pteropodidae; genus Pteropus; species Pteropus alecto. Next base: position 20,966,009 of record NW_006434839.1, read on the forward strand.
GAATGAGTAAAAATTCAGTGTAATTGTATAGATATGAATAACAGAATTAACAAACCAATTGGTATATTGATAAAGTTGGTATGTATAAAACACTGAACTTAACAATAATAGAACTGAAATACTTTTCAAATATAAATGTATCATGTAACCAAAATTAAAAATATACTGTATAATTTTAAAATTTCAAAAGTTTTCAGATTGAAATTATTTAGTGTATCTTCTCTGACCACAGTGGAATTATACTGGAAATATATAACAAAAATATAATTAGAAAAATACCCAAATTATGGAAAATTAAGTTTTAACAAAATTAAATATTCATTCATGATTAAAAACAGAACTAAATTTTAAAAACTTTAAATCTGGGGATAGTAAAAAGCTTCCTTCAACTTATAAAGACTATCTATAAAAACCTCTATTATAAGGATAATAAGTTATTATTGAAAGCTTTCCTTCTGAGTTTGAGAATGAAACAAATATTTCTACTGTCAATATTTTCCTGGCATTTTTAGTCAGGAATATATAATATCAGTGGATATATAAAATTTTCTATAAAAATTATTTCTCAAGAAAAAATTAAAATTATCAATATATAAATTATATTTCTACATGCCTATTTCTATTTTATTTCTGTTTCTATATTTCCATGAGCAATCAACAAATTATAACATTTTAAAATCATGCCATTTAAAATAGTAACAAAAACACAGAATTTCTAGCAGTAAACCTAAAAAATGTCCAGCTATCTACAAAGAAAAGCACAGAACATTATTAAGTAAAAATTTTTTAAAAAATCTAAATTAATAAAATTATATAAATTTGCATGTTAGTAGAGAGACTGAATTTTTCCCAGGCTGATATACATTTTCAATTTATTCCAAATAAAAATCAACAATTTTTTTGTGTGTCAAAGAGGTGGTTTTAATATTTATACGAAAATGGGGCTTCCATTCAAGATGGCAGAGTAGGAAAATGCAATGCTTGCCACTTCCCAGATCATATCAGAATCATAGCTAAACTACAGAACAACAGAAATTTAGAATGGCCTGAAGTCTAGCTGAACAGAAGTCTTCCAACTAAGAATATATAGAAGTAAGAGGGGCAGAGATGTGAAACAAGCAGACACCACTCCCATATGAGAGGGTTAAAACTCAGGAGGGATATCTTGGCTGCAGAGGTCTCCCCTGAAGAGTGAGGGGTCCCAGGCCGACACCAGGATCTCCAGCCAAGGGTTTCAGTCCTGGGGAAAAAAGTCCCCACAATTTTTGGCTGTGAAAACAAGCAAAAATTGTGGCTCAGTGAGACAGGGAGTGGCTAGAGCCTCAGGTCTTCCTCTTAAAGGGGTCCATACTCGGGCTTACTCACTGACAGACTTACTCATTCTGAGCTCCAGCACTGGGACAACAGCTCGAAAGGCACCCGGATCTAAATTGTTTGGCTTCAGGGCAAGGGCTAGTGAGGCAGCTTTTCACAGACAGAAATGCTGGCAGAAGCCATTGCTCCTCCCCCTACCCAGCCTGCACAGGAAGAAGTCAAATCTAAGTCTCCACCAACCTAGCTAACACTATTCATCCTACCATGGTTATTCCATTAGACCCCACACCAAACTTGTGGGGCCACCCAAGCTGCTTCCGTAGCTTTTCCATACAAATGGCCCGTCTTGGCTCATGCTTCATAATTCACTAAAATCTCTCAAAGGTTCACAAACCTCAAACAAGCAGTGTCTGGCCTCAGCATGCCTGGTACCTCTTGCCAACCAGCCCCAAGCCGGGCACTAGTGGAAGCTAGCCTCAGTGTGCAGTTTAGCCTCTCCCACGCACCTACCTCCAAGTGCATCACAAGTGGTGCCAGCTGCAGATCTAAGTGGCCTGGGCAGGGCACAAACAGTGGCTGACCTTGGACTGCACAAGAGCCCCTCCCAACAGTCCAAGACACCTGGTAACCAACTTCAGATTATACTCAAGCACCACCCAGCCATCTCCAAAAACAATACATCCAAAGAGCAGACTTAGCAGGCACCAGAGCCCTGCTGAAGTAAATCTTGTTCCATAGGGTCAACCTCAGCACAACACCTCCTCCACTATAGTCACAGCTGTTCCTCACAACCAATCAGCCAGAGGGTGAATCCCACCCACTGATGTGCCATAAGCAATCTAGGCTCAACTACAAAAGGAAGACACACACAACCCATCCAAGGGAAACACTTGTAATACCAGGCTCAGGTGATCAGAGAGACTGTGTCACTGAGTCCCACAAAACACTTGCTATATAAACTCACTCTATAAGAACAGAAAACATAGCAATTCTGCTTAATACATAGAAACAAACACAGAGAGGCAATCAAAATGAGGAGACAAAGAAACGTGTCCCAAATGAAAGAGAAGAACAAAGCTCCAGAAAAAAGAACTAAATAAAATGGAGACAAGCAATCTACTAGATGCAGAGTTCAAAACACTGGTTATAAGGATGTTCAATGATCTCAGTAAGCACATCAACAAAGGGATAGAAAACATAAAAATAGAGATAGAAACATAAAAACAACCAATCAGAAATGAAGAATACAATAACTAAAATGAAGAATACATTAGACAGAATTAAGCAGATTAGATGAATCAGAGGATCAAATCAGTGATTTAGAAGATAAGGTAGCAGAAAACACCCAATCAGAACAGCAAAAAGAGAAAAGAATTTAAAAAATGCGCATTGTTTAAATAGCCTCTGGAAAAACATCAAACGTATCAACATTTGCATTATAGAGGTACCAGAAGAGAGCAAGGAATTGAACACCTATTTAAAGAAATAATGATGAAAAACTTCCCTAACCTGGCGAAGGAAATAGACATACAAGCCCAGAAAGCACACAGAATTCCAAACAAGAAGAACCCAAAGAAGCCCACACCCAGATATATCACAGTTAAAATGCTAAAGGTTAAAAACAGAGAGAAAATCTTAAAAACAAGAAGAGAAATGCAGTTAGTTACCTACAAGAGAACTCCCATAAGACTGTCATCAGATTTCTCAACAGAAATTTGCAGGCTGGAAGGAATTGGCATGAAATATTCAAAGTGATGAATAGTAAGAACCTACAATCTAGATTACTCACTCTACCCAGCAAAGCTACCATTTAGAACTGAAGGATGTATAAAGATCTTCTCAGACAAGAAAAAGCTAAAGGAGTTCATCATCATCAAGCCAGTATTACAATAAATGTTAATGGACTTTTATAAGAAGAAGGGGAAAAAAGATAAAAAATGTAAATAACAAAAGACAATAACTATAAATCTAAATTAATTTAACAATTACTTGAAATGTGAATGAGTTAAATGCTCCAATTAAAAGACTTGGAGCAGCTGAATGTACAAGAAAACAAGGCCTCTATATGTTCTGCCTATAAGAGACTCACTTCAGATTGAAAGACACACACAGACTGAAAGCAAAGGAATGAAAAAAAGACATTTCATGAAAAAGGAAATAATAATAAAAACAACAACAACAAAAGCCTAGGTAGCAATGCTTATACCAGAAAAATAGACTTTAAAACAAAGGCAATAACAAACAACAAGAAGGACCCAGAAATTTCACTTCTGGGTATTTCTCCAAAAGAACCGAAAACACTAACTCTAAAAGTCATATGCTTTCATATATTCATTGCAGCATTATTTACAATAGCCAAGATATGGAAGCAACCTAAGCGTTCATCAGTGGATGAATGGATAATGAAAAGTTTTATATATATACAATGGAATATTACGCAGCCATAAAAAAAGAATGAAATCTTGCCATTTGCAACAACCTGAATGAACATAAAGGCTATTATGCTAAGTGTAATAAGTCAGACAGAGAAAGACAAATACCATATGATTTCACTTATATGTGGAATCTGAAGAACTAAATAAACAAACAAAACAGAAACAAAGTCATAGATACAGAGAACATTTTGATGGTTGCCAGATCAGAGGGGCCTTGGGAAGATGGGTGATAAGGGGAAGGAATTAAGAGTTGCAAAATAGTCATGGAGATGTAAAATACAGAAGTATGGCATAGGAAATATAGTCAATAATATTGTAATAACTACTTGTGGTGTCAACTGGTTACAAGATTTATCAGGGTGATCACTTTGTCAGTTATATAAATGTCTAATCATTACGTTGTACACATAAAACTAATAATGTATGTCAACTGTAACTGAAAAAATGAAATATTATTTAAAAATTTTTAATCAAAAATAAAATAAAATTTATATGAAAATAGAGGTAAGGCTTAATATAACTATCACAATTATGAACAGCAAAAAAAAATAATAGAGACCTCATTATATCAAATTTCAAGACTTATTAAATTACAATAATAAGAGCCGTATGAAACAGGTACAAAGTAGAAAAATTGACCATGGAACAATTTATAGACTCTCACAATAGATCTGTCCACAAATATAGTCACTGATTCATATGCTGCAGTGCAGTGAGAGAAAAAACGATCTTTTTGATAAATTATATTGAGTCATTTGGATATCTATATGGAGAAAAAAATGAAACTTGATTTCTCCCTAATTCACATCATAGCCAAGAATAAATTATAGATGAATTTTCTAGCTCTAAATTTAATAAGTAAAACAATGAAATTTCTCAAAGACAATGTAAGAGCATATCATTCTGGACATGGATAGGCAGAGATTTCTTAAACTATACACCAAAAAAACACAAACCATAAAGCAAAAAATTGATAAGCTAGATAATATTAAAATTAACAATTTCTACTTATCAAAAGAAACACTTGGATGAAAAAATGTAATCCACAAAATGGAAGAAGTTACAAGTAATATCAATATTTAACAAAAGACTATATATAGAACAAGTAGAACTCTCTTATCTTGCTTCTGGGAGAGTAAATTAGTACAACCACTTTAGAAAATTGTTTAACAGCTACTACTTTAACTTGAACATTCGATTTCACTCCAGAGACCCAACAGAAATGTAGACTTTTGTGTAAACATGTGTAAAATCATTCTCAGGGTAATGTTGTCAGTAACAGTAAAAAATTGGAGACATTGTAATTGGACATTAATATTAGAATGGATAAATAAATTGTGGTATATTTATATAAGGAAAAATGTACAGCAATAAAAATGAATAATTATAGCTAGTTTAAAAATAATGCTACCTTTAATAATCATTGGTTTTCTAGATTTTATTAAATATAATGTATATGTCAGCAACAAAATTATCTTGGTAGTTTTTTGTGAGTTTAATAACTTAGCATTCATATATTTTTAGTGGTATCTAATGTATTTAAGAGTTTATTTCCTTTTATAAATGGCTATATATTGCACGTGTCTTACAGCCACTGGGATCATTGGAGTCAGGGAGTTGCTGCTGAATGAACAGTCACAAAACCTTAATGCATAGTTAGCTTGTTCCATCTCAATAAGACTTAATTTTAATTTTAAATAATTGTATTTTATATATGTTCTGTTTTTTCTGTAATGTACATTTCATACTTTGAGATTAAAAGAATTTAAAATATATAAATATCATATTCTTTTTATTTTATAAGAAGTCGGTTTCTCTTTTTTACGTGGTGACTGGATCAACATGTGTCTCACCATAAAATAAAGAAGAAAAAATCCATAATCTCTCAAAAACCAGTCAAATAAGTCTATGATGAGATAAAGTTAAGCAGGATGATTCTCTTGCCCAACCGTCTTAAATTTTCAAGGCGTAGAAGTCACAAGCAAATTTTCTCTGAGTCTCTTGCCTTTCTCTGTTCTTCTGAAGAAAGAAGCCTAAAGATTCACATGTGACTTAGAACAAGTAGGAAGCCCAAGCATCCTGCATGACACCACCACCTGGTTGGGGAAGTTATTGGGTGAGGAACTAGTGAATTTTCCTCATTTATCAAAAGTTTTCCTCCTATGACTTCCTTTGGTTTTAGCCTTAGAGGTCTCAAAGTTTTTCTATTAACAAAGCCAGCCCTAGCCCCAGTTCATTTTTATCCTATTTATACTCTCATCCTGTCCTAAAATGTTCTTGCTTCTTTGCTATTTTTCTCTTTGTGAAAATTCATTCTTCTTCTTAGGTCCAGTTTAAAGTCACATTTCTGCTCTGTCATCTTTAGCCTCTTGGTCTCCCAGATGCAAGATGCTTGAAGGGATTATAACCCCAGGTCAGTGTCCAGAGGTAGTAAAGGCAGTAAAGGCACTTTTTCTTTTTTGTGTTCCTTTAAGATGGAGAAAATCCTTTCCCAGAAACAATAGTTTCACAGCCACTTCACCCCACCCTCACGCTAACTACCTGTTGTACCTTATTGCCCCATATTGCTTTGTTAGCCTCTGCCTCAATGAACCAAGGAAATAAGGCAGGCTCAAGGCACTAGGGATTCTTCATGTCTCCAAGAAGAGCACGGATACCCAAACATACAAGTGCCCTCTTAAAAAGGAGGGAGAGCATGACTACGCACAGTTAACCTTGCCTACTACACTTCTTAACTAATTTGTAAGTGTGTCACTGTCTTAGAACACATCTCTCTTTGTACTATTTTGGGACTCTTAACCCCTCCTCAATCTGTTACCACCCTCTAGTAGCTAGAGCCTTGTTACACCCACCGTATACCTCTAGTAGCTAGAGCCTTGTTACACTCACCGCACATCAGCATTTATACCTAGTTGCTGAATAAAATGACAGGTGACTGTCTTTCATCACAATTCTCAGCTTTGGTAACTGAGTTTTTCAAGAGTTAATTCATTTACACAAGCCCATAAAGGGCTAGCAACAGACTTAATAGCAAGAATACACTGCTTCTGACCCCTTTTCTTCTGACCTATGCTTTGATTATTAACCTGAGCTCCTGAAAAGGACACATGACTGCTCTTATTACACAAATTCTTGACAGTGAACAGGCTTATAGTTTCATTTATGTAGTCAAAGCACACCGTGAAAATTTTTTTAATTTTTGTATAATGCTAAGCTCAACTCTAAATTAATTGTTCTAGTTACAGTACTCCTAATTTTTATCCAGCTGATTAACTAGAGAATAATCCAAATATGTTTCAAATCATAAATCTTTCATGATTTGGAAGATTTTATACAAATGTACATTTGATAGTGCAAATGTAAAGCAAATATCAAAAATGGTTAAACATTATTATAAGAGGGATTATCATAGATTTTACCACCAGTCATAAACTGCTACAAACAGAAATATTTTGATGTTCATCTTTTTTAAAAAATAATTCTTTGGGAAATGTCCAAGAAGGACTATGGAAGTCAGTCGAGAATGTGTGTACAAACCATTTATATTCTTTACTGGGTAAACACTAATTTATTTATTGAAATAATGTACTATTAAATATTTATTAAATAAATTAACATTTTACTGGGCTTCCCTCCAAAATCATTAATATGGTTGATGGCTATTGATATAGTCAGGGCTATGATAGTTTCCCATGTCTTTCTTCCAAATGTTTCCGAAGTATTTATTCACCAAGTACCACCACAGAATTAAGATTATTTTTTGGAAAGCTTAGGAAGTAAAAGTTTGGGGAAATCATTGAACTTGCATTAAACTACAGGGCTCACATTTTCCAGTTCTTTTATTTTACAGATGAGTCTGACGAGAGATTTAATGACTTGCCCAAGATCTTGGACCTAGCACTATCTTTTACATAAGTAGAAAAAAGAGTTGATTTTAAATATGAAGGACCAAATTATACTCATTAGAATTTAACTTCTTTGGAAGAATTTCTTGCTCTACGGGCAAGTTTCATAAATCTGGGGGGTGAGAGACCCAAATCCTTACATTTTGTTTAAATATTCATGGTCCTTTATAAAATTTCAAGTTAAGGAAAAAGAATAAAGAGGAATCCCCACACAGAATCAATATAAAAACTGAAGAGAGAGAGATTTATTTGTAAAGCTTATGGCCTGCACAGGTCTTGTTCATTCACCTACAATTCTCAGAACCACTTACAGTGCAAGCTAAATGCAAACAATAAATAAGCGAGAAGACAGATAAATAGAAACAGCAGAAGTGAAAAAGTACACACTGCCAAGAAAGCATTAAACCAGTCCTCCCCACTGGAAAATGAGCAGAACACATTCAACAGCTGAGAATATGAAAAAGCTCTCCCAGGTAACATGTAAACGAGAGGCAGCATCCAGGGATGACCTCCTCTGAAAATTTTAACCAATCTCTCTGTCTCAAATTTAAAGTATAAAGCATACATTTTCTCTCTTATTTTTCAACTTTGGTTAATAACACAATTTAATTCTTTCTCTAGTAATCTCACAAAATATGTAAACGGGAACATTTTTCTTCATAATTTAGTACTATTTTCATATTTATCATATTTATGCTGAAAAAATTATGTCTTTCTCTATTCCACTGGCTAATGTACCCCAAAATTTTGTATTTCATTATAAGAACTCTTTGTAAGACACGTCTTTATTCTGTGGAACTCAATAAACAAATTGAATGATTGCGAATAGAGATATTCCAGGTAGAAAATTTTTACAAAATTTCCAAAGAATTTGAGGTGCTGATTTCTAAACATAACCACTTACACCAAAAGCATAATTAACAAATAAAATTGCCAACTTGACATTATTACCTGTTGTAAATTAAAGCACTAATCAATTTGAGAGACATATGATACACTTTTCTTTTTTTAATATTTGTTAGTATATTTTTTTCAAGGTAAATATAACAACCAGAAGCTATTCTACCCATTTTATCTTCTGTATTAAGTGTTGAATTATAACGAAGAACATTATTTGTCATAATTAGATTTCATATTAGTAGATATGCAATAGACATTTTGAAATTTATTCAAACAACAAATGGGAATTTTTTTCTTTTTATTTCTTTTTTTTTTAATTTTACCATCTCACACCTGTTAGAATAGCTGTTATCAACAGGACAAGTAATAACAAGTGTTGGAGAGGATGTGGAGAAAAAGGAACCCTCATTCACTGCTGGTAGGACTGCAAATTGGTACAACCACTATGGAAAACAGTGTGGAGGTTCTTCAAAAAACTAAGAATTGATCTACCATACGATTCAGGAATCTCTCTACTGGGTATTTATCCCAAAGACTTGAAAACATATATGAAAATATATTTTCACACTGATGTTCATAGCAAGATTATTCACGGTGGCCAGGACATAGAAGCAACCAAAGTGTCCTACAACACATGATTGGATGAACAGACTGTGGTACATATAAACAATGGCATATTACTCAGCCATAAGAAGAGATGAAATACTACCATCTGCGACCACATGGATGTATCTTGAGATTATTATGTTAAGCGAAATAAGTCAGACAGAAAAAGTTGAGAACCATATGATTCCATTCATATGTGGAATATAAAAGTGAAAGTGACAAAGAAACACGGCAAACAGAGACTCATGGCTATGGCCAGTGGATTAGTGGTTACCAGAGGGAAAAGGGGGAGGGGAGAGGTAACTTGAAGTAAAAAGGATCAACTATTTGGTGACAGAAGGAAATTTAACTTTGGGTGGTGACATACAATGCTATATACGTATGATGTATTACTGAATTGTACACTTGAAATCTATTTGATTTTATTAACCGTCACTCAATAATTTTACTTAAAATATATACATACATATATATGTACTATTGTTTTATTTTTTATTTTTATTATGATGACATTGTTTAATGAAATCTAGTAAGTTTCAGGTCTACAATTCAACAGTAAGGCATATACATAGTTAGATTTCTTTACCCCATCTACCTTCTCCCTCCCCCCTCTCCCCTACTCTTTGGTAACCACTAGTCTATTGTCCATGTCCATGAGTCTCTGTTCGTTTATCATATTTGTTAGTTGCTTTTGGATTTATATCCTACATAAATTGATATCATGTGGTTTTCAAATTTTTCTGTCTGGCTTATTTCGCTTAGCATAATTATCTCAAGATACATCCGTGTTGTCGCAAATGGCAGTATTTCATCTCTTCTTATGGCTGAGTTATATGCCATTGTATATATATACCACAGCTTCTTTAGCCAATCATCTATCGTAAGACACTTCAGTTGCTTTCATGTACTGGCTACTGCAAATAATACTGCTATGAACATCAGTGTGAAAATATCTTCACGGATATATGTTTTCAAGTCTTTGGGATAAATACCCAATAGAAGGATGGCTGGTTCTAGTGGAAGATCAAATTTTAGATTTTTGAGGAACAATCACACTGTTTTCCATAGTGACTGTACCAATTTGCAGATCCACCAGCAGTATATGAAGGTTATGCTATAAAGTAGATTTTAAGTATTAAAAAAAATACCTTTTTTCCCAATTTTCTCTTCTCATCTTGGTCTTGCACATAGTGCATATATAATTTTTACACAGCTTAAGTCAGAAACACATATACTTTTTTCTGTTGCCTGCTTTTTCTTACTGGTATATTTCATAAATTTTGCTCCATATATTCATAACTACCAAATAAATAAATTGTAGCAAAAAATTGAGATGTCTTATCCAGATTACCTTTATCCCCTTTTAATTATTGTATTAATGACTGCAAAATATTCTAACTCATTTTTATACCATAATTTAATTAGTCTTTTTGTGATTAGTGAATATTTGCATTGATTTCCATTCTCTACCTTAAGTAACCCTTCAGTAAACATATATTCATAATAGTCATTTTCATCTTTGGATTCTTCCCTTAGGATAAATTTCCAAGGATAGGATATTACTGGACCAAGGAACATTTTTGTCTCCAAAACTATAGTGCCAAAATGCTTCCATTTTAAATTGTCAACAGCAATTTGTGAGTTTCATAGCTTTCCTACATCTCCATCAACATTGGATATTGTCATTTTTAATTTTTTCTAACATATTTAAAATAATGTCTATTTGGTCCTTTATGTTTTGTGTTATTTTATTTATTTAATAATTGAGAGTAATTTTTTTTTGTCTTGGATACATTGTAGCACAGGATATTTTACTGTAGGTTTGTTTAATACTTACTATACACCAAGTGCTGTGCTGGAGGATGAGAGGTACAATGATAAAGAAATCATATTTTGGACTTTGAGGAGCTTACAGAATAGGATATGTTTCAGTGTTTTTTATTAATTTTTAATGGAAGAATATTTCTCTTCTTGACAATCAATTGACATTTGCATATTACCTACTTTTTTGGGAAGAGTATCTTTTTAAACAGTTTATCTACATATTTTAAGAAATTTTTAAAATAGAGAAATATTTAGAGACTTGTACAATAAAGACTTATGTAATTATCACCAATAAATGTCAAATAATAATTTTATTTATATAATTGTGTTAATCCTTCCTATTTTAATAAGAGAAATAAATTTAAAGTCCCTTCTTTTGTCTTTTTCCTTACCATTTCCAATTCTCCCTTTTTCTAAATAATCATTATCATGAATTTGGTTTGTATCATCCCAGCTCACTGAATAATTAAAATTTCAAAATTTTTGATTAATATATAGTATAGTTTGTGGTTTCTTATTTATAGAAATAATATAAAGTATATATGTGTGTGTGTATATATATATATATAGCAACTTGCCTTTTTGCTGTTTTAAAGACAAATCCACATTGCAATATAGCCAGTTCATTTCTCCTAACTACTGTATAATAGTCCATGATATAAATATATCATATTTATTTATCATTACTCTATTATGAACATATATTGTTTTCTTGTTTTCTTCAAGAAAAACTTGTGCTATAATAAATATCTTTACGTATAACATCTTGTGCTTATGTGTGACTTTTCTTTAATATATGCCTTCAAGTGGAATTACTAGATTGCAAACTATAAGCTTTTAATTTTGTTGGTTACTGCAAAGCAATTGCATCAATTTACATTCCCACTGGCATTATATAATGATTTCTGTTTTTTGAAATTGTCAGACTTTTAAATTATCACCATTTGGACGTATTACAAATGGCATTGTTATTTATATACTTATGTCCTTAATTATTAGAAGTAGGGGTCGATGTATTTTCAAATGTTTACTCTTGAGTTCTCTAGTCTGAATATTGTCTAGTCATATAACTGGATCAGCTTTTATATTGCTTTCTTTACATAATGTTGTTTATGGTGACGACATAATGTTTACTGACTTTACCACTATACGGAGCAATTGTTCTTAGTGTATTACTTGTATTAACCTAAATGAATCCTCAGAGCAGCCCTATGAGACAGGTTCTATAACAATACTACTTTTATAAATGAGGAAACTAAGGCCCCAAAAGGTTAAATAACCAATCTCAAATTAAAGAGCCAATAAGTGAGGGAACCAGAATTGGATCCTAAATGGTCTGAATCCAGACTATTAAACCTATTGTTAATATTACCAGTCACAGTACTTGAGATAATTAGTCTCATAAAACAGGAAGAAAAAACTAACTGCCAACTAACTAACTAACTAACTCTTATAATTTGCATACATTGGTTAATCACTTGGTGTATTTTCTTGTTTTATGAAACAAAAACATTAGCAGGTAAGATAGTTTAAATAATAATTGCAAATATAAAATGTATTTTTATGCTTATGAATGCAATGTCTTCTTTTATAAAAATCAAAATACACACAAAAATATTTTAAAAATAAAATACACCATTAGGATTTCTGGTCAAGACTGCAGAGTAGGCCAATGCTGTACTTGCCTTTCCACAACCACACCATAATTACAACTAAACTACAGAACAACCATTGAGAATCACCAGAGGTCTAGCTGAACAGAAGTTCTACAATTAAGGACTTAGAGAAGAAGCTACCTCAAGACTGATAGTAGGGGCAGAGATGTGAAACGGGCTGTTCCCATACCTATGTGCAGTGATTAAAAGCTGGGAGGGACATCTCAGCTGCAGAAGTTCCCCCAGAGAAGAGAAGATTCCCAACTCCACACCAGGTTCCCCAGCCCAGGGTTCCAGTGCCAGGAAGAAAAGTCTACACAACTTCTGGCTATGAAAACCAGCAGAGAGTATGGCTGGGTGAGATGGAGGGCTGTTGGAGTCTCAGATATTACTCTTAAAGGGTGTGCATGTGGACTTATTTGTTGACGGACTCACTCACTCTGAGCTCCAGTACTGGGGTAGCAGCTTGAAAGGCTCCAGGGACATACAGGGACAAATTGAATTATCAGGCTTGAGGGACAGCTTTCTCCCAAACAGAAGTGCTGGCAGAAACCATTGTTCCTTTGTTGAACACTTTACTCACAGTGCGGAGACACAGGCAGGCACCATATCTGAGTCTTCATGAACCTGGCTAACATTGTTCACTCTGCCCTGGTAATTCCCTGAGACCCTGCCCCACCCAATTTGTGGTCTACCCAAGCCGGCTGCCATGGCTTTTCCATATAAAAGGCCTGTCTTGGTTCATGCTGAGGACTTTCCAAAAATCTCTTAAAGGTTCACAAAACCCAAACAAGCTGCTTCTGGCCTTGGCGTGCCCTGTACCTCTTGCACTAGCAATAGCCAACCTTGGTTCATAGCTTGGCTTCTCAAAGCACCTCCAAACCCAGTGGAGGAAGCCACTATCTTTAGATTGCTTGATGGCTCGTGACCGGGCAGAGCACAGGCTGCAGCTGAACTTGGCCTGTGTTGGGAACCCTCCCAAGAGGCCCCAGGCCTGGCATATCCTGTGACTGTCTTTGGACAGAGCAAGAGTACTCCCAGGGTTGCATCTAAGGATGACACACTCAGAGGGCAGACTGGGCAGGCACCGGAGCCCTGCTAAAGCAAATCCTGCTCTGTAGGGTCAGCCTCTGCACAGCAGTCCAGTGGTAAATTGCTCCCATTGACATGTGAATAGGAAACAAGACTCAACTACAATATGAGGGCACACACAACCCATCCAAGAGACACACCTGGAGAACCCAGCTCAGGTGACCAGAAACAATGTGCCATTGGATTTCTTAGGACATCTATTACATAAGGCCACTCTACAAAACTGTGAGACATAGGAGCCCTACCTAATACATAGAAACAAACACAGAAAGGCAGCCAAAATAGGGAGACAAAAAATATATCCCAAATGAAAAACCAGAACAAAGCTCCAGAAAAAGAACTAAACAAAATGGAGACAAGCAATCTACCAGATGCAGAGTTCAAAACACTGGCTATAAAGATGCTTAATGTACTTAGGGGAAAAGTAGACGAACTCAGTGAAAACTTTAACAAACAGATAGAAAACATAAAAAAGAACCAGTTTGAAATGAAGACTATAATAACTGAAGTGAAGAATACCTTAGGAGGAATTGACAGTAGATTAGATGAAGCAGAGGATCAAATCAGCAATTTGGAAGATAAGGTAGCAGATAATACCCAATTAGAACAACAACAAGAAAAAAAGAATCCCAAAAATGGGATGGTTGAGGGGATCTCTGGGAGAACATCATGCATACCAAAATTCACGTCATAAGGGTACCAGAAAGAGAAGAGAGAAAGCAAGGAACTGAAAACCTATTTGAAGAAATAATGATGAAAAAATTCCCTAATCTGGTGAAGAAAATAGACATACAAGCCCAGGAAGCACAGAGAGTCCCAAACAAGATGAATCCAAAAAGGCCCATACCAAAACATATTATAGCTAAAATGCCAGAAGTTAAAGATATAGAGAAAATGTTAAAAATACCAAGAGAAAAGCAATTAGTTACCTACAAGAGCACTCCCAAAAAATTGTCAGCAGATTTCTCAACAGAAACTACAGGCCAGAAAGGACCAGCATGATATATTCAAAGTGACGAAAAGCAAGGTTACTCTACACAGCAAAGATTACTCTACACAGCAAAGCTATCATTTAGAATAGAAGGACAAATAAAGAGCTTCTCAGATAAGAAAAAGCTAAAGTTCATCACCATCAAACCAGTATCATAAGAAATGTTAGAGGGACTTTTTAAAGAAGAAGAAAGCTCAAAAATATAAATAATAAACTGGCAATACTACATATCTATCAATAATTCCTGTTAATGTAAATGGAGTAAATTTTCTAATCAAAAGACATGGGTGGCTAAACAGATAAGAAAACAAAACCCTTACATATGCTACCTACAAGAGACTCACTAGACTGAGAGTAAAGGGATGGAAAAAAATGTTTCATGAAAATGCAAACAAACAAACAAAAAAGCTGAGATAGCAGTACTTATACTAGACAAAATAGTTTCAAGCAATGGTATAACAAGAGACAAAGAAAGATCTTGTAATCCCACTTCTGATAGTTATTCAAAGAAACCAAAAGCATTACTTCAAAGGGACGTGTGAATTCATATGTTCATTGCAGCATTATTTATGATAATCAAGATATGGAGGCAACCTGGATGTCCATAAATGGATAAATGAATAAAGAAGAAGTGGTACATATGTACAACAGACTACTGTTTCACCACAAAAAAGAATGAAATCTTGCCATCTGCAACGACATGGGTGGACCTATAGGGTATTGTGCTGAGTGGATTAAGTCAGACAGAGAAAGGCAAATGCCATAGGACTTCACTTACATGTGGAATCTAAAGAACAATATAAACAAAAGAAAACAGAAACAAACTCACAGACATAAAGAACATTTTGATGGGTGCCAGGAGGGAAGGAGTTGGGAGGGTGTGTGAAAAAGAGGAAGGAATTAAGAGGTACAAATTGGTATTTACAAAATAGTCATGGGGATGTAACATATAGCATAAATAACATAGTCAATAATGTAATAACAATGTGTGATGTCAGATGAGTACTAGATTTGTTGGGGTGATCACTTTGTAAGCTACATAAATATTGTGGGGTTAATTCAGAATACAGCCCCTCCATGCACTCAGAAGACAGATGACTGCTAGATCAGCAGTCATAAAGAAGGCAATATACAAAGGGCTCTTGGCAGTGACTGCTCCCAAGGACATTTTCTGCTGCTCTCATGGACGTTATCAGTCCTGTAACCAGCTCCCGTAACCCAGCAGCACATCTCGCTCCCTTCTTCAGGCTGATGGGAAGGCAGCTGCTCCCCCATTCCCTCTGCCTGTTTATATAACACATTGCTTGCTCTTGGCCAGCAGCAATTTCTTCTTGCAGCTCCAACTGGCCGCCATTGGTGCTTCTAGGCTTCATGAATAATAAAGTCATGTCCTACTCCTTCGGTCCTCCTGGTGTGGGGTTTTTTTTTGTTGTTTTTTGTTTGTTTGTTTGTTTTGGAATATCCCAGATGTAAGTTCCTGGCCTGGAGCTCCTGCGTTACAAATGTCTAATCGTTATGTCGTATACCCAAAACTAATATAACATTGTATCCCAACTGTAATTGAAAAAATTTTTTAAGTATAACCACTCTTACTCCAATACTAAGATTGTTGCACTTTAGCATGTCTTTTAAAATAAAATAATTATTTAATGTTTAATGTTTTCCTTCTTTTTTAACTATATTTAAGATTAAAGAGTTTAAAGAGGCAATAATGTATTCTTTAAATATATATGTGAATATGGAATTAGCATGTCTCTTTAAACCAAACTGAAAAAAGTAAAACAGCTCAGATCTACTGGTACTAACAATGAACCATCGCACACTTGAGGAGAGGTCAAGTTAGAAAAAAACAAAAGAATAATATGTTTTTGCTGAAATGGAAATGATTCCATATTTCCAACAGGCAGAATGAACAATGATTTCTCTTGACTGACAAAAATAAACAAAACTATTTGCAGATGAATTCTATTAGCCAAACTATCTGACTTATAGCTTAGAAGAAAAAAAAATTTCTACATAGACGTGTGTAGAAAGCAATTTTTCCCTGTTGGGCAGGTCCATCAGATACAGAGCTTGAAATTGTTGGTTGCTAAAATGAAGGTGGATAAAAAGGTAAGCAGTGTATGCTCACCATTAGGTTTATGTAACTGACGTAACAGCATGGATATTTTTCATGAGTCAAGTTCATGTTTCTCACCATTTTCCCCACTAAGCACACTCATTTGGCTTTAGAAAGAACCCACGCCAGACTCCAGGGTCTCTATCCTTTGACAGCTCAGGCTCTAAATTAAGCTTCTCTCCCCAAACCCATCACAACATTAATTTCTCTTCTGCCAGCACAGTACCTGAGCTCACATTAGTCACTTTGAGTTTAGTCTTGATAATTCTTATTAAGGGGCAAGTCTTCTAACTGGAAGAGGATACAAAATATGAGGCCTTTACCAATCTATTAATATTATTTGTTGGTGGAATTTCCAGGCAGTCACTTAGAAAGCTTTGAGGGAATGGCATAGTTGAAAGTTAAGCTTTCAAAAGAAAACAAAAATGTAGAAAGAAGTTTTCCAAAATTTATTTTTTCTAAAATTTCAAAATGCTGTTAATTGGATTCCATTAGGAAGTATACTACACTACAGATTGCTCTTTATAAAGTTACCAGATACATTGTCATTTTAAAAGCTCTAAGAAGTCTTCTAGTAAAAAAAAAAAAAAAACTTTTTACTTTGCTGAATTTACCATCAATGAAAACTATAATAACAGAATGTCTATTGACAAACAAAAAAGAATGTCATTCTTGGTGGTGTGGAATGTGCATATTAATAGAGTACAAGCTCTCTGATAGATAGGGTGATTGGCAAGGCTTGAGATAGGAAAGGTTGAGACCCACTGACAAGGGTAGATGGGAATGCACATGCAACTAATTATTTCTAATTAGAAAAACCCTCCAAAGTATAAGACACAGCAGCTTTTAAAATGTTAAAAATTAAATACACTTTGTCATAAGTAATCATGTTGAGTGTTACTTTTCTTGATGAGGTGTAATCAGTATGTGACGGGGAAACACACTAAAGTTAGCATTGGAAGTCCTGCATTTGAGTTCCTCTGCTCTGCCACTTATTAGCTATGTGATGTAAGTGAACTTTGTAATTTTAAAGTTCTATATAAATGTAGGACATTATTAGAATCTAGGACAATCATGGAATTGTACGTTCACCCTCAGGATAGAGAATTCTTATTATTACCCCAAATAAATGAAATGTGCTGAATATTTTAAGTATTGTTAGTATTTTATTCCAATTTGGGGCTATAATGAATAAAGCCACTATAAACATTTTTGTACATTTTTTTTGTAAACACATTTTTCTTAGGTACATTACCATGTTTAATGAGTTTTCTATTTTATTAGATTTTCAAGTTTTCTATCTCTGACACAGCAGTAACTTCTGGTTCAGTCGATTAGAATTATCATTTATTTCTTCAATAATATCTAATGTTATTCTGATTTTTTGTTGCGTTTTAAGAACCAAAAAGATATTTCTGAATATCATAAGAACATATGTTGATTGATTTTTTTCCTTTAAAAATGGGGAGCAGAGGGAAACAGTGCTCTTTTAGCAATCACATGTCCACATGTACCAGAGTGTTCATTATATCATTTTTTTTTCATTATAGCTGCAAATTGGGAAAAGAGAAATACAAAATTGATCAATAAGAAAATTAATAATGACATCATGAATATTCATGCAATTGAATACAATTAAACAATAAAAAGGAACATACAACATGGCTGAATCTCATAGATATTATATTGAATGGAATAAACCAGACACAAAAGAATACGTACTAAATAATTTTTGTTTACATGAAATCTCAGAATGGTCAAAAAGTAATTGATGGTAATAGAAATCAGAACAATGGTTACCTCTGGGAGTGAGATGGTCAAGAGTAGGTCTGACTAGGAATGATCATGAAGGAAAGATTTGGGTACTAAAAGTGTTCTATATTTCATCTAGATGAAGGTTAACCAAATGTATACATATGGAAATATGCATCCAGTTGTACACTTAAAATTAGTACGTTTCTATATTTCACTATTTATATGTCATTCGTCAATTTGATAAGCTTTTTTTATAATCAGAATTTTCATCATTCTTCTATGTCTTTTATCAATATTACATCTAAATTCAAATTTATATATTCACATTACATTTATTCCCTTAAAAATAATTGTGTCAGGAGTTGAAGACCTAGCAGTGAATGGGGGGCATCCATGGTTGCTGCCCTCAGTCAGCTCTCAGCCTAGAAGGAAATACAGCTGTGGATGAAATAATTATAAAATGAGTATACCAAAGGAAGTGAGAAACCTGGGGTACAAGCCCAATTTGGGAGTTCAGAAAAGGAAGTATCTTTTAACTGGGACAGCAAAAGTGAACAGAATCTAACTAGATGAAGAATGCTTGCTAGAGGGAATAACATGTGCAAAAGCCATGAGGCAAGAAAAATGTTTTCAGCATTGAAACATTGAGATGATTCTGGAGCAGGGAGTCAGGGTAAAGTGGCTACAGAGGTAAGCAGGGGCAACAGAGATGTTAAGTCAGTGGGTGAGAATCATACAGGTGTCTGATACACATGGCAATTTCAATTTTAGAGATCATTTCAAATTTGCTTGGAGCTGCTGCAGTCTTATATCACTGTCAACACCCAGTTGATTATTTTATAGTGGTTGTCCAGTATTGAGAAAATTCAGACTAACATGGGCAACTGATTATAAACAGTTTTTAACAGTTTACCTAGCAATCTCAGAAGATTTTATGATTAACTAAAGATGGCAGGAAATGCTTTATTCCAACTTTGAAAAAACAACAGCAATAAAATCGAGTTAAGTGACTGCATAAACTTCACATGGTTTATATACCAACTGTTGCATTGTTTCAATGTCTAACTTATGAGAAAATGACACATGTACTTTATTTAAATCACATTTAAAAACATACTTAAATGAGTTTTAAAAAGGCATTCTAATAAAATTTATATGGAAACTGAGACACTGTTTGAAAACCACTGCTGTGCCAAAGAACTCTGGCATACCATCCTAAAACTACCTATATAAACTTGGGCAAGTCACAACCATCCTTTAAATCATCTATAAAATGATTTCTGCTCTGCATTCTTGCTGTATTAGTCTCAGAAGTTCATGTAGGGCAGACTCTTCTGGTCACCTACCTTGTTCAAAAAACATCAAGTTTCTTTCAGGTGGCATTGTAGCCATCCCTAGGACCTGATCTTGTTTGGTCGAAGCCTATCAAGCTAATCCCATCCTGCTGGCCAGGTGCTTGCTTACCCAGCCTTCCTCGTAGGATGTCTAAGTGACACTATTCTATGCAATGAATTGCAAAGGAGAAATCTGCTAAGGTGTTTCTGGGGAAAATTTCCCTCTCTTATAGAAAGAGAGAGCCCCTAAAAAGGAATCCCTTTTATTCTTTTCTCCTTTAATTGCTGTCATGTGAGGATATTTTCTTGGTGTGGCTGTAGTTATTGTATGAGCATGAGAAGAAAGGTAAGAGAATTATAGCCATGCCCACCGTGCATTCTGGAATCGTGGAGCTATTGAACCATCAATATTACCACCCACTTTCAGCATTCTTGTTATTTGAAAAAATATTAAATGCCCCTATTGTCTAAGTTACTGTTTAATAGTCTATTAATGCCTGCTTAACTGATATATTATGACACAAAGACTTTCCAAATTAAGTGGCTTAGAGAAGCCTGGTTACTTAGTTTCAAAGGATCTCTCTATATTCTTTTTATCTGGATCCATATGGTAGTATCATTCTCTAGATGACATTGTTTGTTATTAAGGAATTTAAGCCACTAAATTTTGGGAATAAATGTGATAGAATAGAGAGCACATTAACCTTGGAGACTGACAAACCTGAATTTGAATCCAAATTCTATTACTTAGTAATTGTATGACCTTGGACAAGTACTTTAGTCTTGAAAAAAGCCTCAGTTTCTTCATCTGAAGAATAGAAATAATAATAGATCCTACCTCAGAGGATTGTCAGTGGTATGAAATCACTTAAGATATGTGGGATGCTTAGAACATTGCCTTGTACATTGAAAACACCTTAAAGTGTTTGCTATTTTTTTCCTTTTCTTCATCATCATGATTATCTCTTTCTCTTCTATTCAGAGAATTTCAAAACAGACCTATGCTATATCAAATTCTATTTTATAGCAAAAAGGGCAATGGGAGATTAGTGATCTCTCTGCCTAATGCAACCACATCTACTGACTTCTTACAGATGCTTGTGCTAAGAGCTTACCAGCTGCTAAGATTTTGAAGGATGTTCTTCCAAACTTCAGGCCAATCCCAGTAGAATCGGTCCACCACTTATGCACCCTGTGCTATATACCAAGGTTAGGTGCTAGTGTGTAAGCATGATATATGTTTTCATTATCACTGAATCTCAGAGGCTGATAAAGATTGCTCTCTTTTATAGTTGAGAAAACCAAGGCTCAGAGGATTTAAAGAGCTTGGCTCGAGGTCTACAGAAAGTGTCAGCAGGAGTACCAAACCTGGCCTGATAAGGAATAAAGTGCAGGATAATGCACTAGAGAAAGAACACCAGGCTTGATGGTAGTTGATGGATGAGGGAAACAGCTCAGAGAAAGGATATTATAGTTACCTAGGTCCCACAGGTGATCAGTTGGTTTAGATTATTGCCACCACTTTAAAATGATGAAGAGACAGAGAAAGCAACAGTGGCAGAAAGCAAGAGAGAATGGAGCTTTCGTTGCATGGTGACTTTGACTGGGGTCCTTCATTTTCAGCAAATGTGAATACTCAAAAGCTTTCTCTCAAGCTCACCTCTTTCCTTCCCTGTTTTTCTCTTCTTCCTCTCAAAGCTCAAATCAGTAACCAGGCTAAACATTTCCTTCCTATAAGAAAGGTGACACTTATAGCTATTTCTGAATGCAAATGAATTCTCTTGAGATTGGAATATTTGTTGCTATTTTTTACTGTTTGTCAAGTCTTACAAGAGTCCCAATATCCCCTTATTTATCTAGTAAATGCATTAATTAAAGTTATGTAAAGATATTCTTTTTGCACAAATACTTAAAAGGAATGGAAAGGAAATGAAGTTATGAATGCAGAATAATAAGATGTTGTTCTCATATATTTTTCTTGGTGTTAATAGGCAAAGGATATGTAGGGAATCAAAGGTGCAGCTTGGGAGGGCTAATTTTTAAAACCAAATAAGTAATAAATGATCAAAGTAGAAAGTGTATTTCTTTAGTGAGAGATAATTTTCTAACATATCCTGAGAGAGTCATTGGGTTGGGGTGTAATATACAAGATTCAATTCATATTTGAAAGTGACTTTTATGTACATTATGTCTTAGTAAGTTGAAGAGGACTCTTGAAGAGGTTTTTGCCTGCTTATGAGAACCATACCAACCTTCAGATCCCCTAAATTATAAATCACACATCCCAGCCAAAAGAGGTAGAGGCTGGCTCTGCCCACCTCAGCTGGTTGATTCTCTCCTCCTCTATCTACCTGATTCTTTATAGAAACAGAGGACATGAAAGTTAAAATCACACACACAATCTAATAACTAGAACTATTCTTTTATTAGGAAATACTTTTAAATGGTTTTGAAGTCATCAGAAGAAATATACATAAAAATACAAGTTCTAACCTATTAACTCATAATTCCAATGAGATTTTGTTTAAAAGTATTAACTAGACCTTCAGAGGTATTTTCATTTTTTAAAAATTGGTTGTTTTCCAAAGTATTTCTAAGTACATTTTATTACTATATTTCTTTATGCATAATTAAGAAGCAAGAGTGACTGGACTTATTTCCAGATTCATCTTCTAATAATAATTTATGGAGTATCCAATGCAAGAATTATTACAACTCTGTATAACACAAAATATACAGTTTTACAAATAAAGTTCCATGTGTCTATTTTATTTGCAGCCTTGCTACTAGAAAGTTATTAACGATTATAACTTTGGTAGTTAAATGACCACAAGACTTCTTTTATATACAAAAAATAAAAATTAAAATAATAATAAATTAATTCTTAGCACCAAATTACCTAAATGTCTTGGTTCACATGCACCAGGTTGACTAACTCAAGTCGAGTTGCTAGAGAGAATGATTTAGTTCAAGGCTTGGACTAGATTATTTAAAAGAATAATCTTTTGTTATCTGAAATTATCTGATAATGGATACATTTTCTTATTACTCCAGGAGCCTAAAGTAGGCAAACTTCATTCATTCACTTATTCAATAAATATTTTATGAGAGTATACTCTGAGATAGGCATTGTGCTAAGCCCGAGACAGGACAATGAATTAAAGAGATAGGGTAATTGTTCTCACAAAGCTTACCTCATTGCCATAGGGAGACAGAAAGAAACAGTTTTCATATTGTCGAGTGTGTTATGGCCCAGTGGGGCAATATGGTGTACTGTGGAGAGCTGGAGAGTTTAAGTTACACTTCAATACATCTTGGGGAGGAAGGGACATAGAAGCTGAGGTCTGTAGAGTGAAGAGCAATGAGTCTTGTCAGTGCCGAGCTGATTGAGATGGGGAAGTTTCAGTGGTGAGATGCCCAGTTTAAAGAATGCACAAGGGGCCGACAAGAGAATGAAACAGCAGGCACTAACTTTCTTGTGTGAATGAGCTTCTGCTTTAGGGGACTGTAGTTGCTCCACATAGAACAGCAGCGGCATTCTGCCACACTTGTGTGATACAATAAGCTGAATTATGCTTATATGAGCCGGGTGCAGGTGCCCTACTACATTAATGTAACATTCTAAGTCCAGGGTCCTATTTCTAGCCACGATCCTGGATCACAGCCAGACCTGAGACCCACAAGTGTCATTGGTGGAAGATAAGCAGGGAGAGAGTAAGGATGACGTGTTTCAGACAAATTAATCATGAAGTGTTATGAGTGTAGTAAGAGCTGTGTATAAAACTTTATAGGATGGTTGCAGCCTAGAAGTTCTTATTGATTTTTTAAGAACTAGAAAATACTCTCCTAGACATCAGAACCAGCATGATGCAAATAAGAATCTCTCCCTTTTAATGTAATATCCCCCAAATAAATGAATTATTCAATTGCAACAAAAAAAAAAGAGAGGAGGTTGGTACTACTGACTGAACATAGTAACAATAAATATTTCATTAGCACTTCCTAGGACCCATTTGTATGCTAAACATAAGGGAAAGGATGGCATACCTTATTTAAAAAATATTCTATTTATATATATATATATAGATAGATTAGATAGATAGATAGATGATAGATAGATGATAGGTAGGTAGGTAGATAGATAAACGATAGATGATAGGAAGAAAGGTGATAAAGTGGCACATAGATAGGTTGACCATACAGTTTTCCTAGAATAGTCCCAGTGTATGCCTGTTGTCTCTGAATAAGTATAAATGGTGCCGCCTTACACTCTCAAAAGTACCCAAGGTTGAACAATAAATTATGTATGACAGTTCAGAAAAAGGGATGATGTCTATAAAGTAGGATGCTAGGAAAGGTTTCTCAGAACCAATGGGATTTGCAACATGACTTGATGGTAGGGTGGGATTCAGTAAGAAGAGAAACCAACCATATTATACTTGAAGATCAAACACCGGCCAGAAGACATCTGCTAAGTACTCACCATTTTCATGAATGTGAGGGCTATTCACTCATTTTCATTCATTCATTCACTTATTCACTCATGCAACAAATATCTGTAGAACATATGCTCCATATTGGGCACTGTTTAGGCACTGGGTCACATCAGCGAACAAGCTACCTGTCCTCATAAAGCTTACATTCTAGTATGGAGTTCAGGGGGAGTAGAATTTAATAAAAAATAAATAAACAAACTGGATATTTTCAGATAGTGATAAGTGCTCTGAAAGAAATTCAAAAGGGTGATAGCCAGTACCTGGAAGATGATTACCCTAGACAAGGATCCCTGACTACCTGGACCATGTCTGACCTGAATGAAAATAAGCAGCCATTGATGAAATGATCTGAAAAAGCATTACAGCATGCAGAAAATGAAGGTGAGGCCCTGGTGCAGGGATAAGCTTGGTCTGTGGCTGGCAGTAAGGGACAAGAGGGAGGGTGACACCTAGTTAGGGGATTAGGCAAGGTGAGTAAGGTAGGGCATTGCAGCTCAGAGAAAGAGTTTGCATTTGGTTGGAAGTGCAAGGGGAAGCCATTTGGACAATACACATGCAAATGACTTAACCTGAATCATGTTTTAAAGAGGTCACTCTGGCTATCTATGGCAAATAGAATGTGGAGGAGCAAAAAGGAAGTGGGGAGACAATAGAGACACAGGATTGGCAGTTGCTTAGACTGAGTGGTTGCAGGAACAACAGAGGTAATTAGATGGATTCAAAATCTGTTTTGGAGGTAAGTGACCAGGGTTTGACAAAGGTTTCTGAGGGTGAGAAGGTGAAGAGCAAGTGGTAGATTGAAGGAGACCAGACAAAGGTGACACTTGAGTCTAACTCTCTTTACAATTAATTAACATTTCTTACCAATCAAGAAATACAACATAGTACAAATAATTGTCTTTGGAAAGCTTTGGAGGGAAAAAATAGAAGATGAAGAAGCTCAAATATTTGGCATGTAATTTCCAAAATCCAGTAACATATTCAAGATTTCCCAAGATCTCTAACCCCAAGATAAACTTTTCATAATTTCACTGTCAAAAAACAAATATTTCTCCCAAGAAGACATACAAATAGCCAACAAACATGAAAAGATGCCCAACATCACTAGCTATTAGGGAAATGCAAATCAAAACCACAATAATATAACATCTCACACCTGTTAGAATAGCTATAATCAACAGGACAAGTATTGGAGAGGATGAAGAGAAAAAGGAACCCTCATAACCTGCTGGTAGGAATGCAAATTGGTACAGCCACTATGGAAAACAGTATGGAGGTTCCTCAGAAACCTAAGAATTGGTCTACCATATGATCCAGCAATCTCTCTACTGAGTATTTACCCCAAAGCCTTGTAAACCCATATCTGAAAAGATATTTGCACAACGTTGTCCATAGCAGCATTATTCACGGTGGCCAGGGCATGGAAGCAACCAAAGTGTCCTATGACAGATGAATATTACCATAAGAAAAGATGAAATACTGCCATTTGCGACACCATGAATGGATCTTGTGATAATCATGCTAAGTGAAATAAGCCAGAGAGACAAAGTTGAAAACCACATGATATCACTTAAAAGCAACTAACGAGCATGACAAACAGAGAATCATGGACATGGACAATAGACTAGTGGTTACCAGTGGGTAGAAGGGTTGAATTGTACATCTGAAACTTACTGGATTTCATTAACCAATGTCACTACAATAAAAATAAACTTAAAAAAAAAGAGAAACAGCTAAGCAAATGCCTTTTTTTATTGTAAACTTTAAACTAATGGCTTTTTTTTCCATTATAAGTATAATTTATGCTCATTAGTTAAAATTTTAGGAAATAAAGAAAAAAATACTTTTAATATCTCTTCAGAATAGCTTCTGTTAATAATTTATTATATTTCTTGGCATACTTTTTACTAAGCTCTCTTCTTCCTCCTCCTCTATCTTCTTATTTTTATGGCTTTGTTACCACACAATTTACAATTTTTTTTTACTTCTCTTTTCACTTAACATTATAACATAATCATGAGAAATAAAAACTGTCTGTTTATGATTTTATCCAAGATCTCAAGAAACCTTATTTTTTCTCTCTAACCAAATATGCAGCTTATAGGTCACATATTATGAAGTGCTGGTTTCCCCTGAGTCCTGGCATTGACAAACCTTTTGAATATTTATTTATTTCCATCATTGACAGGAATGTCTGAGTCTCCCTTACGTTCATAAGAGATTGCTGTCTCATTGGGAAGGGGATGTCAAAAGCTACTAACAATTTCAAAAAGGCCAACTTCTTTTACATAGTTGAGCTGGCCATATATGTCACCTGAACAGCTACACCATGATATTCCAAAGACATCATCTAAGTTGTGTTATCGATTCTAAATATTAGAACAGATAAACCCATAAAGTTATATATACTTCACTTTATTTAAAATGGTTCCATTTTTAAGAAATTATTGTCAGCCAAATGACAGACATTCTAGAATACTTTTTCTTGTTCAGGATTAGAAAATGAATGACAACATCATTTCCTTTGCCTGAGTAGTAAAAGAAATCGCAGTATTCTAAGTTGCACATATTTTTCATTAGCACTTAGCTACCACGTCTATACAAAGATCCATTTATCTCATATATTTTTTTTTCTTTTCAGATAAAACTTTCAAATGCTTACATTTCACTGCATATTGGTTGATTGGATAATATGAACATCAAAGGAAACTTTCATTTAATTTAAGCCATAAAGTTGTCTTTTGCTTTATTAACTCTCGATCAATAAACAAGCAATTTGGAAATGTAATCAGGAAATGCTTCTGATTGGCTGACAATGTATCAAAGCCAGGCTTCAAGGCAACAGCAGGCTGTAACAAGCAGTTTATTACCAGTAGCTGTTACTGACATTAGTCAAAACCAAGAAAGATAAAATGGAATAAGAAATGTAATGCTGGAGGAGCCTTGGGCACTGTGTTCTCTTCTTCCTTTTGAAAACTGCAAGTCTGTCTTTGATATGATAACAAATATAAACTGTTTTAAAGCACCAAATGCAGAAAAACTGAGCCTAGCCTGTCATGGAGTTAATCCATTCCAGAGTGACACACAAATAGTGTAACACCCAGCAGATATATGTTATGGAAATATTTTGAATTGGATTTACATGTAGTGAGCAAATTGGAACTTTTGATTTTTACCAGATATGGTAATATGCATGTTCTTGTATTAACGAAATGTAATCCTATTTGAAGATAATGAGTTTTCAACAGGCTCTGCAATTGGAAGCTATGTGGAAAAAAAAATTGTTTGGTTTTTAACTAGAAATGGGCAAAGAGAATTGGACTCGAAATTTGCAAGGTAGTCTCACTTTTTATCAGTTAGTTGCATGTTATTTTGCTCTTGGTTCCTGCTTACCAAGAGATTTCTGGGATTGATGCATTTCAGGCTTTTTTCCCCCCACCCCTTATCTCAGGACTGTCCATCGCCATAGGCAAATAGCAAAGTGAAGAGCACTGGACAGGAATTTTTCTCTGCACACATCACTTCTTACAGTCATTCTAAACAGTCTATGCATATCTTCCAGACAATTAAAATGGAAGAGAGGGGAAATATCTTTTACCCTTCTTGGTCTGAAAACACCTTTAGATATTGAGCACAGATTCATAGAATTATTTTACATTGCACTCAGAACATTATAAGCCACACTGATAGGAAAATCAAATAGACTTAACACAAAGGGGAGATGAAAAGAAACAAGAAGGGATTCTATTTTATATTGCTTTTGGAGGCGTTTCTGCTTAGGCATGTTGGGCATGGTGAGCTTGGGTGCCTTTTCATTAGCACATGAGGAGTTTCCCTCGTAGAGGAGTTTCCCTCATAGAGCAGTTAGAGATCTTCATATTTCAAAATAAATAAAATACATATTGTTCGATGAAGCTTTGTTTTAGGGACCTATATATCAAAATGAATCGAAGAAACCTGGCTGGTGGTGGATTGCACTAGTGTTACTGACCGAAATTTCCATCTACTTTTTTCTCCAATGTCCAGGCAAAATTTAGATAGTAAACTTTCCCTGAATAATTAGCTGACCAGCTGTGCAAGCCATCCTCACATATAAACACACTGAAGCATAATAACAACTCTTAATTTGGCATATGGGTATTTAAGACTTACTACACTATTGAGGCACATGATATGCATCTTGAAACATTCTTTTAGTTACTTTTCTGCTTATAGATCCAGATGTATTGCATAGTTAAAAGTATACATATACACAGTTACCAATTTTTCAATTGTGAATGACTCCTATAATCATGGAAAGAAAACCTCTGGGCTGATTTGACTACTTTCTAAATCAATATAGATAAGCTGAAAATTTTAACTCATTTGGCATACTATAAATATTAGGAAAAAATAGTTTAACAGTTTCAAGATCTCCATGAAGTTCAACCAAGCAATTCCAAAGTATCTTTAGTTGTAATAGCCTTATTGTTATTTTAACATACTTTGTAGGTTTTTTAAAATCATATTTTGAAAAATAAACAAGATAATTTATTTGATACAGATATCACAGGAAGTCACACATCTGTTAAACATCATTACAGGTTATTATTCATATTCTCTAATTCTAATGGTAGTTGGATTTTTTTAAATCTGCTTCTGATTCAAAGAGAGGGGCAAAAATTTTTATTTGTATTCTTATGACTGCACCAAACTTTAAAATGTTTGTTTAGAAGTAGCAATAATAAAAGTCTCTGGCTTTAAAGTGAAAGACTGAACAAGCAATTTAGACTCAGAGAGCAAAAGGTATTATGAGAAGAAAGTATGTATGGCCAATGATTAATACACTGAGAAATAGCGATATGCCAACATATATTTAGCTCTCTCTTATTTTCTATGCTCACTGTGCATATAACTTAACATTTATTAATATCAACGGGGACATGTAGAAGTGAAAAAGAAATATTTAGATAGATTTATCATTCATCTATTAGCATCTAAAGACCAAGTAAAATAAATCAGCACTTTAATAGTTTTGGAAGATTTCTTTTGAGACTGATCCAAAAAAATCTATGTGAGGTTATTTATATCATTTGCAGCTTTGTGCCTCTAAGACAAAATGTGGGATATCAATGTTGAAAAAAAAAAAAAACTTTAGAGAGGAACATTAGATATTGTGAAAAAAATAGAGTGTCAATTGTTTAAAGACCAAGGGCAGTACAGTGTTAGAGAGAGAGAAAAGGCACAAATGGTGCCATTTATTAGTTCTAGAAGATTACATGGCATTTCACTGCTTTCACTATGCTTAATAGAGAGTGAAGCAATTTGTTATGAAAGTGGTTTGTCTGAGATAAGTAGGAGTGGAGGCAGTGGCTTTGGAGATCACTCTGTAATATTACTTTGTAATATTCCCACCTATTTATGTAAGAAATAAAAAAAATCACTAGAAACTATGAAAAAGTATCGAAGTATTCAATTTGGTATATATATTTGAGATTAGTTTATTTTAGGGAGCAGAACTTTGGAAGTTGCTCCCTTTGTAAAGTGAGACTTGTATGTACAGCACTGGTTCCATGAATTATGATCTAAATGTGTCAAAGGGTAACTGGGCTGCATCTTTTAACTCACATATAAAGTCCTAAGAGTCCAATAGATAAACATACGAAACACGTGTAAAGATGATTTACACTATAGGATACATAAAGTATAAAGTTGATACTCTTAACCTAGATAATAACTGAATATGCAAAATTTAAAAATATTGAAGGTTCGGGCCTGAGGGAAAGGGAAGAATGTGGGATGATGCTTAATCTCTGGTTGAAACAATATGTAGAAGATGGTGCCATTCACTGGGATAAAAAAAAAGATGGGAGATAGGCATAGGTTTGGGGGAGAATAAATAAAAATTTACATTTTGGACATGTTATTTTGAGACATCTAAAAGTCATTCAGGTTCAAATGGTGATGTCATGAAGGCCATTGAAAACATGACCATGGTAGTCAGAAGGAAAGGCTGAGACAGACATAAATATGGAGTTCATCGGCAAGGAGTTGGAGCAGGTCATCCAAGGAGAGAGGGCAGAGAGAGAAAATTCTTTTACTATTATTGTCTTATACTTGTCGTATCAATCTCAGAATTACCAAGCCTTGAAGAACCCCATTTATAGAGGTATCTGATAGGGAAGAAGAGCCAACAAAGTTCCTTAGAAAGGAACTTCCAGTGAATGAGAAATAAAGCCACTAGAGAGTGAGGCTGCTAAATAAAAAAAAAAAATTAATAGAAAAGAAGATATTATATCCTATGTTGAGTGATTCTTAGAGATCAGGAAGAATGAAAACAGAAAGATGTTCATTGGCTTTGACAGATTGGAAATTTGATGTCTTTGACAAGATTTCAGTAGCATGCCAGAGTGGGTACCATTTAGAATGCACTGAATAGTCTCAAGAATGAAGAATTTGAATTTCAGAGAAAATGATGGGAAGGTTAGAGGGTTTTTTGTTGTTGTTGTTGCTATTGTTGTTGTTGTTGTTGTTGTTTTAGATAGGAGATTGAAGAGAATGTTTATATTTTGATGGGAATGACTCAGTGTACAAAGATTGATACTACAAGAATAAGACAATTACAGTAAAAGAGAACATGAGAAATGATGAGATTCAGGCCTGATATTGATAGGGGTACTACTTGCTTCAGATTTGACACTGACAAGGGGACTATTTGCTTCATTGTCACAAGAGAGAAAAAGGCGATGATTGATGTAGGAATGTTGATAATGACAATGAAAGGAATGAAAATTTTGCCAACCTGAAGCTACCTTTTGGGATATTGATTTCAAGGTAGTTATTAAACAAAAGACTCAGAAAGAAACTTTGACATTCCCTCATTTCTTGCCCAAAAGATTCAGATAGAAAAACCTGCTTTAGGAAGGAAATCTTAGGACGTTTGCCTTAGCCTAAGTTGAATTACAGTAAATAAGAGGGCTTCAGTCAGAGGTCTGTTAGCTAGATACCTTCAGTGTCCCATTATTTCTGAGTTGCCGAGCAAGAATTTGCCTGCCATGTATGTATAGCTCTTCCTCAACTATCTGTAAATCACCCATTCTCACTTCTGGAATCTAAGACCCCGTTCCCCCCTATACTCCTTTGTCCAAAATGTCATATATATTCAATATTGCCTCACCATCCTTGAAATTGTCATGCATATGTGAATTTCCATGTGCATACATTACAATTTTATTTTCTCCTGTTAATCTGTTTTTGTTAATTTATTAGCTCATCTAGAAGAACTTAGAAGGTGGGAAGAAAAATAGTAAAATTTTTAGCCCCTATGATTACAGTTATTGGTGTGTGTGTGTGTGTGCGCGTGCACACAACACTATAGTAATAATTGTATTTTGAAGGAATCTTGATTTACCAAATTAAATTATATAAAAATGATTTAAAAGAAGAAAAATAACTTAAAAACTAAGTGCTTTCAATTGTAAAGGGAATCTTGCATAGTTCTGAGTTAAATATCATAGAGCAAATGCAGGTTTTGATTACTTTCAGCTTTTGCGTTTGAGTAATGACCTTTATTTTCAAATCACTACCACCATTTTATTAAAACAATACTTTTTATCACTCTTTTACTTTTAGCACCTATTATTATCATAAACCAGTGATTCTCAAAATGCAGCTTCGAGTCCTTTCTTGAGACTCTTTAAAAGGTTTCAAGAGGTGAAGTCTCTTATAAAACTATTCTTATAAAAATACTTTTTTTTGTCTTTTTTACTTTTTTTGTCTTTTTTTTTTGTATTTTTCACTGATGGTGCCAAGGTACTGATGGTGAGTAAAACTATTGGCACATTAGCATGAATCATGGAAGTGACACCAAATCATACCAATAGTCACTGTGTTTTTTATTATTGTGTACTTCCAATAAATCACACAAAAAGCCAGTTTCACTTAAGAATACCCTTGATGAAGCAGTAACAATTATTAATTTAATGAAAAATTTATTAAATTAAATTATTAATTATATAAAATTATGCTTTGAGTATGTGGCTTTTTAATACTCTGTGTGATGAAATGGGAAATATACATAAAGCACTTTTGCTGTTTATTGAAGTACCATAGTGATCTCAAGGAAAAGCACTTTTTATGAGTTTAACTAGCTGCCTTTTCATAGAACATCATTTTTACTTGAAAGAGCAATAGTCAAAATAAGTATGATCATTCAGATGTGGATATCTGCCAGGTGATTTTCAAAAATACCCAAAATGATCCTGTCACTTTAAGAAAAACATCTGGCAGTAATTTTTGCCAATGGTAAGTTTCAAGAGAAAATTAGAATTTCGGAAAATTGGCATTTACAGCTATGAACTTGACAGCTTCTCAATATTTAAAGTCTTTTCTAAAGATAGTGGTGATATTAACATCATCAATTAACAATATTGGTGATGTGAAGTTTTTATACATCAACATTTAGAAGTTTTATATAACTCAATGAATCAAAATTTTTCAAATGACCAATGTATGGAGTAAAAAAGATCCAATTAAAGTATAAGATTGACTAATAGTTTTCAAAGTAACAAAATATGAAAATTTTTATGATATATCTTCAGATTATGTATTATAACTAATATCTAGCTCCTTTAAAAAACTACCAATTGTTAAGTTTTGGTGCAGTATCAGAGAAGAATATTCATAATTACCTGAAAAGTTTACTTTTTTTCAATTTCAATACTTCACTTTTTTCAATTTCATATCTGAGAAAAGCTGAATTTTCTTCATGTGATGTAATCAGTACAACTTATTGCAAGAGATTGAATGCAGAAGCAAAAATGAGAA
Source organism: Pteropus alecto (assembly GCF_000325575.1). Lineage (NCBI taxonomy): Eukaryota > Metazoa > Chordata > Mammalia > Chiroptera > Pteropodidae > Pteropus > Pteropus alecto. The sequence continues at coordinate 20,999,240 of NW_006434839.1, forward strand.
TGTTTTCTAGCTAGATATTTAGCTAGACATGCAAGAGATTTGTGAAAAATGTAAAATGATGCCATTTTCACTAATTTGGGGGGGAATACTGTTGTTTTTCCATAGAAAATGTTAATCTTGTGTACATGAAATAAAATTATTTTTTAAGTGAACTAATAATAGATGTTTAAAAGATATCTGCTTTTAATTTCTTTTATGGTAAAAATTGATCAATATTACCCACATAAACTAAAGCTCTTTGAGGTCCTCAAAACTTTTAAGATTCTGAAAAGATGGTAAGAACAAAGTTTCAAGATACATGACCATGAACAAAATATGTAAACAGTGTATGAGTGGTGCATAAAGCATATTTCTTCCTCTTTTAATTTTTATATTTTTAATGTTTGTTTCTCTACGCAAATTGTGTTCTCTGATTAATTGATCCAAATATGTCCAATTTTCAATAAAATCACATTCCAGAAAAATACTTTATTTTTACTTTCATATTTTAACAATAAAAATCATGTGTATGTTAATTTTAAAATTACAGTTACTAAGCTTATAGGGGAACAATGACAATGTTGGAAAGTCATCTTAAACTCCTTTGAGCCTAAAATTTTTCATATTTACAATAAGATAATGTATCTCTATTTTTTTCTCACTTCCTTTTAGCAACTTGAATTCTATGTAACTGATAAAGATGTCCACATACAAAACAGTCTAAAAGAGTTATCCCAATAAAAGATGAGCAATCAAAAGCAGTTTCAAGATAACTCAAGTTCTTAACCTTCATTTCTTGAATACCACAAAGACCACAGTGGTAATTCTTATGATTGCCTTTTTCTTCTCTTATCTGCCTTTATCTACAAGTTCCCTACCCTCATTCACATTGACCCCATTTTTCTTATAATTCTGCATCACAGAAGACAAAGAATAGGTCTAGAAAGGCAGGATCCTTCTGCAGCCTCTGTAGCCCCACCTTGCAGAAGCACTGTTTATAGTTCCATATATCCTGCATAATATTCCACTTTACAGGGATAATATTTCAATTATTTACCTACCAAAGGACATATAGAATGTGTCCAGATTTATTGTCAATATAAAATAGCCTTTAAATAACATCTTTAAACACATAACAGTAAATATTTTTGCAATTATATATTTAGAATAAATTTTTGAAGTAGAATTGTTTTTGTAAGTGGTTCTACCAGAAAGTTGGACAGTTTTACTCCCACCAACATGTAGACAAATATCTGCTTCCCTAAACTTTCCTCAATATCAGGTCTGATCAAACTTAAAATTTTTTTTACCAGATAGGTTTAAAAATGACATCTCAATACTACACTTATTTGATTTTCATTAATTAAATACATGCTTTTTTATGTTATTGCCCATTTGAACTTTTTCTATAAATTACCTGTTTTACACTTTTTAATGGTTTGCTAGTCCTTTACTAAATGACTTACAGAAATTATTTTCTTTACCCTCTGACTTACAAATATCTCCCCAGGCTTTTGTTCCTCTTTTTACTTTATTTAAAGTGTTTTTGTACAGGAAAATACATTTTTTAAAATTTTTTATTTAGTCTAATCTGTTGATACCTTACCAATGACTTCAGTTTTATCATGCTTCAGTGACCTAAACTTATTTTTTTAAACAACAAGCTTATTCCATACCTTTAATGATTTCATTTTTATACTCAAATTTTTGAACCAACTAGAATTTATTTTCAATAAGGAGTGAGATAAAGCTCCAGTTTTTGTTTTTGTTTTTTCCAAATGACTAGCTAGTTGTTCCGATACCTTTTATTAAATAATCTATCTTTTCCACAATGTTTTGAAAGGCCAACTTTATCATATCCTAAAGTTGTATATTTTCCTCTGTCTCTGGCCTCTCAAAATAGGGGATAATAGGTGGAAGATAAGTAACTAAGAAAAACACATGAAACAGAAAAGAGTGATTAAAATAGATTGGGGGGAAAAGAAAACAGTTTTTTGAGGGACCCTAAAAACCGAGCATTATATTTTTCTATTTTCTCTGGTTCCAAGAGAATATTCTGCTTTTGTTAACTAGACCATGGAAGATTGGAAGTATCACTATCCCATTTATGAGACTTGTATTCTTACTGCCAATAAGTGTAGGATAAAGAGATGAGTACTATCTGTCATCATTTTTCTTAATCTTGAATTGTTAAAAATTTTTTGGCATCAAGAGAATAAAGTATCTTTAAAAGACCTTGTAGATTACAGGTAAACAATACATCTAACAGTACTCCATTGCTACTGTATACAACATCCTACTACACTCCCACCACTCTCATTCTGAATATTTGCATCTGTTTTCATGAAAAGGGACTATTTTCAGTTCCAGGAGGAAACAATAATATTTTTGTGTATGGTGGATGTGATGAGAAGTAAAAATAGAGAGAGATGCAAAGACATTACCCATTTCTAAGCACTCTTGGACAAATTTTGATCCTCCTTGAAAAAGTTTGCAGATTCTGAAGCAAATGGGACAACTCAAAAGAGCCTACTGAGTCTGAGAGTAAGGACTGCTGCTTCTAGAGTCCTGGAGACCACAGAGTCTAGCAGCTCCCTATAGCTGTAATGACTAGAAACCCGGAGGAGCATCAGTTGATAGCATTTTTGGCAGAAGCATTTGTCTCAGTGCTAGCAAATCTTCTCCAAGTCTATTTGGCAGCATTTGTAGAAAGAGAAAAAAATGGAGTAGGGGAATGAACGAGACAAAGGAAATTAAATGATTTCAACTGAATTTTGCTTTTTTGTTCACATTTGAAGCACCTGTTTGTAGGACCCTGAGGGAAAGGCTAGGGCAAGGGCAAAGGGCCTGTTACTCCTTGCATGGAGGTTCTAAAGAGAATAGATATTTGGAGTTACAAATATTTAGAGAATGAGTGAATGAACCAATCACGAGTGGTACTTACTATAAAGAAAATGTCTTATAACACTGAAATAGTTGATCTCATTCATGCCAAATATTAAAAATATTGCCAATTTAGCACAAGTACAAGAAAAATAGTCTTTGAAATTTAGAAATTAGAAATTTTAGAGAATTGTCTTTTTTTTTTTAATGATTATTTTTATCGTGTTGTAAACCTCTACCACTGGGTTTGATCACTTCCTAACATCATCATCTCTGAAAGCAAAAATTTTCTAGTAATTGTAAAATAGAAGGCTCAGGGGTGGAATTCCTCAGCTCGAAGGTCCTGGGTGAAATTCAGGGCAAACAGGACATGTATGTGTTAGGAACCCAGGGTAAATATTGCTTTATATTAGCAGGAAGGAACTTAAGGGAAAATGAGCTGACATCTATTCTTGGAATCCCTTATGACTCAATATCTAAGTTAATTCTCATATGAGAGAGAAGTAAATGGATGAGGCAATCACTCCCATTTTGGCTAATCGAGAAAGTTCCCCTGATAAACAGCTGTACTACTTTTGCTCATTCTGACAGTGTGGAGAAATAAAATCCAAGGTTCTTTTTCACACAAAATTGTGCAATTTAAACAACTCTTAAAAATGCCTGAGATAAGCAAGAGGATTTATGCAATTTGAAGTTGTTTAGTACTATAACTATAGAGAAACTATTCTTAATATTTATCAGAATATTGATAAAAGAATGAGGTTTTTAATAACATGTTTTACAAAACATCCTGAGTTAAATAATTACTACATTAATTGACATGTAGGACAAATCGTAATGCTGAAGTATTTTGAACAAAATGTCCCCCAAAGAGGGTAGCCATTGATTTAAACCTGGTAAATATTATGTTCTGCCGGGGATGGGTGGTCTAGGCACAACTGACTATAAAAATTATGTGAATTTATGTGAATTATCATGAATTACCTCCTACACAAAGGGTAAATAAAGGAATAGAGACAATATAACCCAGAAAGCATGTTGGTACATTTTCCCCAGCATAATGTTTTAAAGCAATTGTGGGTGAATTTTGATACAACCAAATAGAAAGTTTTAATAGATTATAAAGATTTTAAGAAAAAAGCTGAAAACTACACTTGTGATTTCCTTTCATGCAAATAGTTGTTGATTTAGTGGCTTCAAGAATTTTGAGACTTTCTGCCATCTTAAGCTACTAGCAAACCTACAGTGGAGGTGATAAAGCTATAAGGCTTGTTCCTTGTACCAAAACAATGGATTTAAAAAGAAGCCCACACTCTGAATTAGATTTGAATGAAAATAGTCTCTCTTAAAAGCAATGCTTCCTGGAGAAGAAAGCGCAAGCTCAACATGTTGAGTACAAAAACTGATTGACCATGATGCTTGGTGTTATAAGCGCTGAGAGAGATTTAATTATACTAGAATTTTTATCAGAATTGTTTCATTTTGTTTTTCTTATTAGTGTTCTGGTTATAAAGTCCATGATTTGAGTGTCTGCCCTAATCCTAGTTTTTTCACAATCATCCTCCTTCAGCTTCAGGGCAAGATTTTGCTGATCTCAACGTTTTTCAGAGCACCATGTCCCGACTTCTAGCATTAACACCTAAACTTCCTCTCGAAATAGCTGTTCATTGTCTCTTGAAGTGAATTACAATACTTCCCTCATTGGGCTGCGAAACTTCCCTTACGAAGAGGTAGAGGTTTATATTTCTTCACAATATGCCATCTGGTTGCCAGCAGTGCACACACAGAGCTGTGCTTTCTGGGGCTCGGGGTACATTTTGCAAACCAGCCCACAATTGCAGTATAAGGTTGGAGCAGCCTTGATTATAATAGCCGTTTAAATGTTTTGGATATCTCAGAAATTAATTCTCCCACTTCTTTTGGATTGTTTTGGGAATGTAGTAAATACAGATGGAGTAGATAAATCTACACACTAAAAAGATTCCACTATTGGTGATAAGGGCTTATCTTATAAATGCTGAATTTTAGCAGGCACTGTGTGCTCTGGCACCATCCAGTAACCTTCATGATAAAAAAAAAAAACGCCGCATTCCCTCCGTCATGATGTTCCACTCACTTTTCCTCCTTGTTTCTGCTCCAAGAATGTAACGAAGGATGATGGCCAATTTTACATATGCAATATACTGATGAAAACCCTCTGGTGAAATACAAAACTAAGTTTATAACCAGTATATTGTCACAAAAGTATATTCCTCAGTATACATTGTCCAGAATTTTAATTTTTGAAAGACAACAACAAAAGATTTTTTTAAAGGCAATAACAAGAACAGAAAATGCCTGTTTTAAATTTCCACTAGAGATGTTCAACTAAGCCAAGATGAGTATGGAAGTGACGTATTAATGTGATTTTGTGAGTGAAGTGGTCATCTACTTCTATGAAAAAGTTGATGTCTGCTCTCAAATGTAAATGTAGAATTAACAAAGAAGATACTGGTTGTCTTTTTTCTTTGATGCTTATTTGCCCATTAAATTTTTACATCCTTTATAGAATTGCTAAATTGCCATCAACAAACCCTCTTAAATTCTAGGTCATTTATAAAGAATCAGCATAAAATAATTCATTCTTTATAAATAATACCAAAGTTGTTTCTTGATTTTCTTTTCCTATTGCTCTTTTGTGCCATTGCTTATTCTCTAATGGTAATAATTTAAAATATACTGAGAATGTCTGAGAGATAAAAGAATAGTATAGAAATGGCTATTGAATCAACATATTAGCTGTTAGCGTTTCTATTTGCTTATCATACATTGGGAGCTGCTGTTTACTTTTTATTCTACAAAGGACAAGCCCAGTTTTTGTCTCCAAACAGTTAAAGAAATTAGATGAGAAATTATTCAAAATGAACTGTATACAGTTTGATTAGATTAGCTGTGGAATACAGTTTCTGAGAAAAGAGTCATCAATATGCCGAGGTCGAATGTATTCTTATTAAATAATAAATTGAAGCTCTAAATGCTGTGTATATAATATATTACATATATTATATATATTTTATACTGTTAGCAATACAATAAATATTTTAACTAGCTGGCTATTTAAGATGGATCCTTTTAAAGCTGTCCCATTTTAATATCACAACAAGGTGAGGAAGCTCTGTTTAAATGAGTTGCAAATGTCATCACATATTTGATCCCCTTTACTTCATGAGAGGGAGGAGATAGATGGGGTAAAGGGGGACAAATATGTGGTGACAGAAAGAAATCTAACTATGGGAGGTGAACACAGTGTAAATATATGTGTCTTACTGTTAAAGTGTATAGCTGAAACTTATTGGATTTTGTTAACCAATGTTGCCATAAAAAAAATAAATAAAATAATAAAATAAAATATATAAAGGAGAACAGATTTGTATTGTACTGATCATAATATTACTTGTTAAGGTAATATTTATATCTTAAAAGTTTTCTCTCATACATAGATAGTGTCACTTCATCTTTATTACAGATCTGCCAGACTGGAAAAATAATTATGTACAAATATAACTTTTGGATTAAAAATTGACCTAATGAAAGCATCTATTTTGTAATAAAAAAGAGGAATATAAAAAGTTGCTCAATTTATGTGTATATACACACATATAGGTATATGCATGTGTATGTATAGTGTTCCTGACTATATCAAAAGGTATTTGAAAATCATTAACATAAGTTAAATATGTCTTTTGTTGCTATGTAATAGAGTAAAAGTAGCCCACTATTAAAAATGAAAAAAAGTCACACACAAGGGCAACAGTCCCAGGTTTTAAGCAGACTGAGTGTATTTCCAAGCTCTAGGGTAGTCTAACACCAAATGTTTAGTTTCCTCCCAAATTGTTGATCAACTGTTGAGGTGTGTATGGTAAATGGGTGTGCATGTGTGTGAAAAACACTCTAGAGATTCTTTTTTGCAAAACGTGCCAAGAAAAATATTTTTAAATGAAGTGGAAAATCAAGGTGTTGTCCACACGCTTTTGCATTTTTACCAATAAAACCATAAGTTACTTTCAAACTGATGCTTCCACAGCGCCATGAGGAGTAAAATCATTTTGAGCCAATCTATAGTTATTTTATTTCACTTTCAAATATTTATTCTACAATCCTTTTCACAAATGTGTGAGTAGCTATTTTATGTACTGGTGCATTTTTCGTGTTTTATTGAATTTTCATAAGAAATTAAATTAAAAAAACAGAAAGGTAGATGATGTGAAGAAATGAATGAAATATTCCCATTGGACAGCAGAAATATCCATAGACATTGATCTGTGAGTACACTAGACCACAGGAAATATTGCCTTGCTCTGTCTTTAGATGGTATGTGGACAAAAAATAATAAATAAAGGCAAGATAAACTAATAAACTAGAAATATGTAGCATTTGATAGCATAAATGATTGACACCATGGGTTGCTAAGTATCATGGATCCTCATCCAAGTCCCTTACTTATTAAAAAATAAATAAGTAGAAGTTAGCAAAACAATAAAACAACAGATGTGTAAGCCCAGATTTAAAACCAAAGTCTTCCTTCTTCCCTTGTCTTTCCACTTCCCTTTTCTCTGCCTGACTCCAAGCACACCTTTCCAGCTCATTACTGCAAATCATTTGAATTCCTACATACAATGTCACCTGCTCTGTAATCTGATTACTTTATGGAGGAATTAGTATGTATATTTAATGTAGAAGGGTTTTAATCTTGATGAAAATAATCCTAAGGAACTGTGATAGGGCCGCTCATATGTCTGGCAGATATGCCAGTAACATGCTAATAAATGACAGCTGATTTATGTATCTGGATTCTTTTATTTATAAAAATAGCAAGTGGACTGATTTTTGATATTAATAATACAAGTGAATCCACTTTGATTAGACTTCTGTGGAGAGCTGTGCATATCCGGCATTACAATTAAATCTTGTGATGTGGAATGGGAATGACATGCTAATGAAGCAAGCCAGTGAGCCTGAACCAAGAGTGTCCAACATCATTACGGGATATCTTAGATGAAGAATAATTATAAGAGGAACACTGAAATGTCATTAAAAATCTCCACTAAGAGATTTAACCTACTATTTTGTACTAATGCTGGATTTTTTTTTAGCAACATAACTGAACACAAAGTTTCCTTTCAGAATTTATAGGAAAAGGTTTTAAAATAGGTCTGAATTTAAGAAAAGATATAATCTAGTGTCCTAATTTAATTTGGTATATCAAAATTCAATGATGGTATGTAATTGAAATCTCTTTTTAATAATTTCAGATGAATTAGCAATTAGGGCTTGATCCGATTTCCATGAAATTTATTAAAATTGAGGGTTGAAGCCCTTGAAAATTTTTATTCTTTTCACTCCATTAGCAAAATACATCCAGTTTAAATGACTCTGTCAGTTAGTATGGTACATTTCTTGTTTATTTATGAGAATTTGTTTCAAGTTCAAAAGAAGTAATGCATATTCATAAAGTATAGCTTATAATATATGATTCAAGAAATCTCCTTCCCATTTTTGGAAAACAAAAAATGCACTATCCTCACCTTTGAACCATATTTGCTTCTGAGCAATTCCTACTTGAGTGCTCCCTGTGTGTGACTTCATCACATTCATGTCCTCTATAGAAAAAAGATGTTTTTGTGACAAGTTGCAATTGGGTACTGTTAAAACAGGACATGGGGAAAGATGCAACAGTGCCAACTTTCAACAACAAAAAATGTGGACTCTGAATACTGACTCCAGTTTCATAGATCCAGGAGCCTGAGTATAAGAAAAATGTTACTGAAATCATAGTACCTATCACACAGACTTGGTGCTCAGCCGGAAAAACACAGTGCTTCTCAGAGGCAAACAAATAAATTATGCACACACTGTAAGACCAAAAGAAATATGCCAAACAGTTATTCCCCTTCTCCAGGCTCTTTGTGAAGAAATGCAATTATGCTTAACAGAAAAAACACCATAGAACTGGTTGACATCTCTCTGAGACATAAATGTGTTTCTGTTCCAAATATGTACCATTTTCAGAATGTTTGTATGTATTATGTGCAATTTGTTCAGTCTATCGTTCTGGGAAAACCAGGTCCTGGCTGGGCAATTATGAGAAGGGTAAATAGTATTTTCTGACTGTGAGCTTCCATTTCTAAAGTTGTAGCAGAAAACTCTTATTATTTACCTTTTTGAGGAAACATTACCAAGACAGGCCTTGCCTATTTGCCTTCATCATTTGATTTTTACAAATGAGATCTCATTGTTTAACAAAGCGGACCCCCTGAAGAAACCTAGGTGGAAAACGGATGTCTTTCAAGGAAACTATGAATGAGTAAAGAATACCTCATCTCATGAGGGTTCAATAAAGGAAATAACACCAACTCCCCAAAATCCTTATTAGAAATCCTGGAGTTTTCTACTTAGTTAAATTTTATTCAGTAAGTCTTTATTCTTCATCTGCACTGTTTGTTTGGTACAGAAGATGGCATGTGGCGATACTTCACTATATTATTTTAAGGGCCAAGAAAGATATGCCTCTGGTGCTGTGGGAGCATCAGGAGTAGACCATTTGAATAATGAGGCATCCTGAAGGTTGAGATGCTGAGCTAGAGATGACCAAGATGAGTGGTGACACAGCAAGTTAAAAAGGGCAATGCAGTCAGGGGAAAAATTATGACCAATGATTCAAAGCCCTGAAGTTAAATGATGTGTGTTGTAGAGACATTGGGGATGGCAACTGGCAGGGGTGAGTAGTAAATGTTGAGTACTCCAAAGCCTTAATACCACACAGAATAAGGTGGATATTGGCAACAGATAAAGCAAAAGATAGCTGTAAGGGCCAGGTCCCAGAGGGCCTTATCTATCATGGGAAGCAAATTAGACTTTATTCTGTAAGTGATGGGCAGCCACTGAAGGGTTTTAAGCTCAGAAAAGAATGGTCAGGCATATGTTTTAAGTCAATCACTCACTTTCCTACTTTTGCCTTTGCTTGAACAGTTATGCCTCTTTAATGCCCTTTCTTAGATTCAACAGATTCAATTTCAGGTAGTTTTATGACACTAATGGAAACTCAGCAATGTTTCTATCAATAATAGTGAAAAAGGTTTTTGAGAAGTATTGAGCTATCACCCATTCTCACAAGGGCAGTTTTGTTCGTCGTGCAACACCGCTTCAACTTCTTTAATATACTGACCATTTACAACTGTTCGAAGCATTTTAATATCCAAAAAAGCAAGACAAACCTGAATTAAGCAAGATTCCATGATAGTGAATTTATATACAGCTTAAGCCTTATCACTGAAGCCAGTTCTACAGATGAGACTTTTCTTCATGCTTTTCAGGTATGCATTTTTTTTTTCAAAAAAAAAAAAAAAAAGCTCCAAGAGGAAGGAACACAAGAGGCTTTGCAGGAAAATAGCTACACATTTGTAGGACAGAAATGCTAATGTCCTTTTACATGATCATCATTGATTTTAGAAATTACCTCTGAACATTGGCCATTTGGGGAATTTGAACTGTAGGGCAGAAAGGAGTGAACAGAAAACAAATATAAAAAAATAAAGTCAACACTGAGGAAAATAAAAGTCAAACAACAACACAGTTCAAAAAAAAAAAGGGCAATATCTTCAACCACTAGCTGTTTTGCCAATGATCTTCAAAAGTCATTTTGGAGATCATTAAAGGCTTTTTAATATGAAATGTTTTCTACCTGTCTCCAATTTTCATTTAACTCATGTTTAACAAGCTAAGAAGTATAATAAAATATATTACACTTAATTTAAAAAGGAAACAGGGCTTAGAGTGGTCGGTTTGGTATAATTTGAACCCTTTTCTCCACTGGAATGCTTTATTCAATTCTGCTATATTTTTTTTTCATCTGTCCTGCTTGTCTGGAGGTTCCAAGGTAAAAATTCTTGAGTTGCTGCAGATTCGCATTTCCGAGGTAAAGAGAACGAGACTGGGCAGTTGGAAGAAAATGTGGGGAGATGTAGGCAACTGTGACATAGTTCTTTATTCCAGTAAATGCACAGCCCGCCTCACAAGGAGGTAGTTCTCAAGCAAGGGTAGGTACCGCGTCCCGTACACTCTTCCCCCCACATAGCAGCAGTGCTTTTGATACACTCATTATACAATAGTGGCACACTGCCAAGTCAGAAGTCCCCTAAATGTGTACTGGGCACATAGTTACATAAGGGGAAAACTGCTGAGTTTCCTCTGCCCAGAAGTTAGCTATGGGTGTGGGAGGGAGCCTGACTACGGTTATTTTTCTTTCTTCTCACAGTTCCCAAATATTTTATAGTGGGGGAGAGAGAAGTGGAATAAAAAGGAAGTAGAGATATTTATCTTTGTCTGACTGATTTCACTCAGCATAATACCTTCTAGGTCCATCCATGTTGTTGCGAATGGTAGGATTTCATTTTTTTAATGGCTGAGTAACACTCCATTCTAAAATGAACCATAACTTCTTTATCCAATCATCTGTTGATGGACATTTGAGTTGCTTCCATATCTTGGCTATTGTGAATAGTGCTGCCATAAACATAGGGATGCATAGATCTTTACAAACTATTCTTTTGGTTTTCTTTGGATAAACACCCAGAAGTGCTGGGTCAAAAGGATTATCTACAAACTGTATAAATGTCTAACAATATACTATATACTTGAAACTAATAATAAAATAAAATTTTTTAAAAAGGAGGTAGAGAAAGGTAGGGGAATATTATCCAACTACTAAAGATCAAAGAACAGAAGGACGAAGAAGAGAAGAACTTGCAAGTAGAAATCTTCATAAATGACGAAAGCCAGAGTAAGTTGAAGCATAAAGTAGGAAGAAAGAGCCCTTTACCAATAGCTGCAGATGAGGTGGCTAAGCAATCTTCTGCAATATCCACCTCCTTCCTCTTTCTCCTCCCTTCCCCCATTTCAATGAACTTTTACCTCAGGCCGAGTCAATCATATTTATTTTATTGAGGATTTGAACTAAGAAATTGTAGTCAGAGAATTTTGGGCCTGGAAACTATAAGATCCAAGAGATAAAATTTAAGTTTAAGATATATTTCGAACTATATAAACAATTGATATTTGGATGTATAAGAAAAAAATCAAGTGTAACACGTATGAATTTATAAGAGAAAAAATATTTTAAAAACTAGTTATTGCTTCTTTTTCACGGTGAATGTCACTTCTTACTCATTTACTAAGTGTAAAATATAAATTAATAAATTCAGCAATAATCATTTTATCAATAATAAAAGCAATTAACATTTCACACCCAACTAATAATATTAGAACAAAATAAAAGGGATATAATTCGTTTAGATTCAACATAAATTCACCCATAGAGAAAGAGGCCAAATAGACATAGCAGATACACAATATCTCACCCTTTCTTTTTACTTTAATTTAAAAAGAAAAGTCCTAAACTGACTTCCTCTTATGTTAATGGAAATTGAATTTTTATTCTAAGGGAATGAAATAAAACTGAATATCATAAAACTGAAATCCTCAGATATCAACTAACAAAAATATCAATTAAGCACATTTTCCAAACATTAATAGGATACTTACTGCCAAGTGGTATCCCCTAAAAAGATATTTTTTAAAAAGTCCTTCTTTCATAAACATGTACTGAGTACTCATTATGTATCAAATAAAATAATAGAAACTAGAGATGAGAATGAAAACATAAAAAGAACCTTGTGTCACACACACAAAAAAAATATGCTAATTATTCACTATACTATTTCCTCTTCTTGGGCACACAAGAAGATAATATTTCTCAGGCTCCCACACATAGCTGAGTTTTGTCCACGTGACTGAATTTTGGCCAATACAATGTGGGCAGAAGTGATATAAACAGCTTCCTTCCAGTCCTGGCCCTTAAAAACCTCTCTTGTGACTTTTCAGCTCTCACTTCTCCCTTGGGGGCTACCTATTTCAGAGAGCAGAGCTACAAGATGAAGGAGGTTCAATTCACTCTCATCTCCATCAGACTGTAAGTGAAAAGAAACTTTTGTTGCATTGAGACACTGAGATTTGAGGGTTTATTTGCCACCACTGAATAACTTTTTCTAATCTTATATTCTGGAGAACAAAATGATAACTATAAAAAACTTAGAAGATAATATGGAAATGTAGAGAGAAACTACTATATATAGACAGAAAAATAGTACATATTGCCTGTAGGTTCAGTCAGGGATGGCATCAAACAGAAGGTGATAGTTCACATTGCTCTTGAATCATGGTAGGAGTTTGCAAGAAAGAACAAAACAAAAAGAGAGATTGAAAGAAATGATCTACTGTTGCTGAAATGTTCTTCATTATCAAGAAATGACTCGTTTTCTCATTCAAAGGCAACTAAGACAGGGAAGGAAATATAAAAACAATTTTAAGAGCTAAATTCGACATTATGCTGAGGCAACGCTGTATTACCATTTAGCTTACTTAACAAGAAAATTGATTTGACCAGATAATACATTTACTGTGTAATCAGATGACACTTTTATTATAAATAAATTCATGAAAAAAAAGCACCAAGTAGGTTATTTGGAAATTTTATAACTCTTTCCAAAATTGAATGTATTTATTAATAAGGAATTCTTAGTAACCAATATCTAACAGGTGCTATATTCAGATGAAAGATATTTCCTGGTAATTGAGTAGGTTTCGAGGTTAATGTATTGATACTACAATCTATAGCTGCCAGGGGTAGCTGGAGCTATTTATACTGAATATCTTATTGTGGATGTACAACATTTCCCCTGAGATGAAACAAACTAGCAACAGAAAATTTGAACTCATTTACTATTCAGAGAAAGAGGTGTGTTCTGCACTGGGTCTCCTTCTGAGAAGGTATGAGGTGCAGGCTTTGCTATGAATTGTCAAATCTGCTTTTCCAGGAAGGGTATTTGAATTATAATAGAAAGAAGAACCTGTGAAATTAAGAAAAATGAAGAAAATCATATTAGGAACAAATGAATAACGTGTCAACAGCCATATCACTAGAGGACAAATGATAACCATTCTCAAAGTGCAGCATTTGAGGTACTGAGTCAGAGAAAGACAAAGACTGGAATGAAAAGATTCTGAGCATTGAGAGCTCTTTGAGGAGCTTGATCTGTGGATATCACATTATAGCTGTTTAAATTCAAGGTGGAAAAAAAATGGTGTTTCTGCAGGTTTAAGGTATAATTATTTGTAAGGTAGACTGTAAGAATGCAGTCAGTTTTGAGAAGTGGAGATGAAGGCAGCAGCTTCTTACTGAATGAGTGGACTAGGCAGAAGTGTTATCCCAGGTAAAAATTTTAAAAGTACTAAGTAGACCTCAAAGTTAAATTGGTGATTATGACTTAGAATGGAGGATTTTCAACATAATGGCCAACCTGTGCACTTACATATATTCCTACTTGAATAGAAGTGTGTCAGATATTTCCAAGAAGAAATGATGATAACGCCTAGACCAGGAAGAGTTTTCTCTTAAAATATAGCGATGTGGCACCAGCAACTTAGGGCATAAGAAATAGAAAGCTAGCCATATGATTAGAATGGTGTGTTTAATGGCATGACTTTTGTAGACCTCTATTTTATAATGATCTTCAAATTTTTTCTCTTCCCATCACTATCACCTTATTAACTGTAACATTTCTCATAATATCATAGTCAGGTTCCTTTAGGTCCCTTGAATACCAGAACTACACAATACACCCTCAGTTTGGAAATCAGGAAAGAAAGCAAAACGAAGGTTGATGATATTTACCAGCTTTATAAATAAAGTAAAATTCAAATATTAAAATACATTCTTCCATTTTTATTTTTAGTACATATAGATACTCAAGTTTACTTGAGCATCTAATTTGATCAGGGGCATATGCACCAGTTCTGGGATACAGAGATAGTCTCACCAGGAATAGTGCTCCTTTTGAAGTTCTTAATATTGGCCCTTTATTACCTACATTATAGCAGAATTCCTTGAAAGTTCTGAATTCTCTTGGGAAAAAATGTACTTAAAAATCGTTCTTATAACTAAACATAGTTAACAATGTAACTATATTTGCATTAATTGAGGAATACAACTCAGAAGTTCTTTTTTTCTCCTGTATCATTCTATATGGAATTAAACATAAATGTGCAAAGACCCTTGTTAAAATATTAGATGTGTGTTTGTTAAAATGAGTCTGCTGTTTCAGGATCAATTTACTCTGGAGAATATATATATATATATATGTATATATACATACATACAAAGATAGATTTTCTCACTGACTGTCCCAACCCCACTTTCTGTTAGACATTAATACTGTTTCCGTGAGAGTCAAGAACTCTACTCTCTGTGTTAGGAAAGACTTTTAAGTATTTTGGGCCATTAACAGAGTGTGTGAATACTTGAGAGGGGATGTTAACACCTATGAAAGAGGATCAGGACATGGGAAGGTGTCCCGCTGGATAGGCTGGAGTCAGTGATAGCTATGACCTATGGATGACCTTTGCTCAATAGCAGTGAGAACAGTTGATGTGATTTGGCTCCAAGGAAGAACAAAGAAGTCTATGGACTGTGTCTCAGCTTTTCCATGATATGTAATGTAGCCTTCTTTAAAAAGGTAGGTATTCTAAATGGCATTCCCCTTAAGACCTCCCCTTTTGATTTGCAACAATATAGTTTGGGAGTCAAAAGGAAGCTAAATGTATTTCTGCTGTAACAATCCTAATACTTTCTAAAACTATGAGGAATCTTCTGACTGGAGAAAATTATGGAAGATGGAGAGAAACATATAGATTAATATTCCAAATTTTATCTCACTACATCTTTATGAAATGATGCAAAGTGTGGTTATCCACTTCCCATAGAAGTAACAGCATGTATTTGGTGTCTTTGGATGTCAGATGTTCAGAACAACTATCTCCTTTGGTTCAATGCGATTTATTTGAGTAGAAACATTTCTTCTGCTTATAAAATATACTCTATCAGGACCAGAACTGTGGTTGTAGTCATTACCTTCACGCCCCAAGTCACTGTCTCTAGAGGGCAAAACCAGCTTTCCCTTTCTCCTATATCTCTGGTCCACAAACTTGGTGGCACATTAACATCACACGGGGAACTTTTAAAACTCTCCCTCATACAAATTAAAACAAAATGTCTATGAGTGAAAATCAGAATCAGCAGGTTTTAAAGATCAGGCAAGATTCCAGTGTGATAATCAAGTGGAGTAGCTTTCTGATAAAGAAATTAGTGGTGGAAAAGTCTAGAGGGATTTAAACTGAAGAGGGCAGAGGAAAAATGAGGTGCAGAGATAAGGCTCTAGTGGCAAGTGGTTTGGAGAAAAGGGGGTAAGGAATGGGAGAGGTAGCCGTTATTAGTCTTAATTCATGGGAGAAAATGTTCATCTTTTTCCCTAATGTCAATATGTAATTGGTAATCAATGTTAAAATAGCGTTATTGGGTGAATTGTGTCACCTAAAATTTATATGTTGAAGCCTTAACTCCCAATACTAGAATGTGACTGTATTTGGAGACAGGACCTCTAAACAGGTGGTTAAATTAAAATGAGTCTCTAGGGAGGGTACTAATCTGATCTGACTGGTGTCCTTATAAAAGCAGAAAATTTAGATACACAAAAAGACACAGTGATATGTGTGCACAGAGAAACAGCCATGTGAAGATGTAGCAAAATGGAAGCCATCTGCAAACCAAGGATAGAGAAGCTCAGAGGAAAACACCTCTGCTGGTACCTTGATCTTGAATTTTCAGTCTCCAAAACAGTGAAAAATACATTTATATTGTTAAAGCTATCCAGTCTGTAGTATTTTGTATGGCAGCCCTAGAAAACAAGCACAGATGGTATAAAACATAATAGAATAATAAACATTTGAAACGCTTTTAAGTCTATATTTTATTGAATTACCAATACAACCTATCTTAATCTGAAATTTTTCCTAATGCTCATAGAACTCGTAGAATTGTTTTATGGAAGAAGCCCAAGCTTTTTCTCAATTGCCTTATTTTTTACCCGATCCTTACCTAGTAAATCTTACCCAATCTTCAAGGTCTAGTGCTAAGTCCTCTTCTTCTAGGAAGTCTTCCCTCATTCGGTACTCTCTCCTTTTCCTGAACGCACAGGACTAGTAATATATATCATAAAATTGGCTCTTAATTGTAAACTGATCTTTGACATTTCAAATATTGTTGCCACATCTGTAATTTAACTTTTCATAAGTTTTGATCTAGCATTCCCCACCAAATTCTAAACTCGTTCATTGTAGATACCATAACTATTAATTTTCTATATCTCCTAGAATGTCTGACAAACTTCTTCCAGAAATATTGATTGATAAGTAATTAGGAGTGTTTCTACAGGCACTATCACACTTTGTACCTGAGCTTAATTAAATCTCAAAAGATCAAAGACAGGATAAAAAGATATTCTTTCTATAATGACTGTGTCACAATCAGCTATCAGCATTTTAACATTGATGAGCAGTCGCAGGTAACTCCGAGACCAGTAAATGATTATTTTTTAATTCCAAGTGAGATTAAAAGTTGATGGAGAAAGAATATAACCTAAAAGTTATGGTTAGTGATTTTTTATTTACCTGGACACACTACAGTGGACAGAAGAAAAGCATTTCCTACAAACAATATGGGGACTGATGTTGATGACTAGATTTAAAACATCAAAGTCATCCTGATTAGGCACTATTCTAGTGTCTTTTGATAAAGTTGTACTGGAAAAACACTTACAGTGCATATTTTCAAATGGCATAATCCACCACAGCTCAATGAGTCATAACACTAGCTAAAAAAAATCTTAGGATTAAGTTACCTTGCCTTCTTGACCAATAAAGTAGAACAGAATTATTCTTATCCTGTTTTTTAATGTTTTGGCCATGTGTCTCTATTTTGTGGTATGAGTAAATGTAGGATGATGGCAAAGACAAAACAAAATAATTTTCCAGGGTTCAGATTAGAAGATAAAAAGTCAAATTTTGAAGATCTACCTACAGAATATTCTTTACATATTATTTAAAGAGAGGTGTATCACATGTGATGCATGATGGTGTCAAGAATTAGCCCTCAATTTAAAAATGAGCCATTAGAAGTTACCTTCCATGCAACATCTGAGGTATTCTTTACCCTGTGTTCTCTTTTTAAGTTTGCCTTAATAACAAAGTTTGGTGAAAGAGGGTACTGAAAGAATGTTAATCTTGACCAAGTTTTTGCTTTTTCTTCTCTGTATCAGTTAGCTATTGTCGTATATTAAAAAAAAAAAAAAAAACGTAAGATAACATCAAGATACATTGTCACAAAATTTTATTAACCAACATCACCCCAATAAATTTAATTCAAAATATAAAGAAGTAAAAACAAATCTCACTCAGTCTTATACAGCAATTGATATTTATTCAGCTCAGGTATCCAGGTCAGCTGATGGGTGATTGAGCTAGACAGGCTCACAAGAACAGTTTTGCAGATCTTAATTGGGTTGCCCACACATCTTTCCTCCTCTTGGGTAGCCCATGTATGTTCTCATGGCAATGGCAGAAGTGCCAGAGTATAAGCCTAATCGCATGTGTTTCTCTTACCTCTGCTTATGTCACATCTGCTAACATTCTTGATCAAACAAGTCACACGGTTGTACTCCACATCTATGGACAGGGACATATCCTGTAGTGGAAGAAAGTTCACAATTATCTGGTAAATGGAATGGATATGGGGAGGGGGTAAAGAACTGGGGACATTACTCTTATCTGTCACACTCATTATTGTCAATTCTTTATTAATCTGTCATGTTCAAGGTGACTCAACATTTGATTTGCCCATCATTTTCTAAATAGCTTTTCTATATGTTGGGAGAAATGTCCATATGAGAGAACCCTATCTCTCCAGTGTATAGATTAGTATTCAGATATCCAGTTGAGGCAGAGAAGCAAACAGATCACAGAGGTGCCGCCTGTGGTATGGACCTTCCGTTTTTCTAGTTATAGTGGGTCTGGAAGACTTGGACAGCTTCTCGTTGACATATTTGAATTGCTAGCATCACTACTCTTGTGCTTTGGGGCCATTATTAAGATAAGGATTACTTGAACACAAGCACTGCGATACCTCGACAGTCGATCTGATAACTGAGACTGCTACTAAGTGACTAAGGGTTGGATAGTGTATGCAGCATAGATATGCTGGACAAAGGGAGGATTCATGGAAAAGCAAAATCAAGATAAGGGAGACTACGGTACCACATTTTCTTTATCCATTTATCTGTCGATGAACATTTACATTGTTTTTATATGTTGCCTATTATGAATAATGCTACAGTGACCATGGGAATGCAATGAATATATCTCTTCAAGATCTTGATTTTAATTATTTTGAATATCTATTCAGTAGTAAGGTTGATGGATCATAACACAATCTATTTTAATTTTTTGCGAAACTGCCGTAGTGGCTGTGCCATTTTACATTCCAACCAACAACGTATAAGAGTTCCATTTTCTCCACATCCTCATTACTTGTTATCTTTCATTATATATTTTTATAATAGTGATCTTAGCAAGTGTTAAGTGATATCTTATTATGGTTTTTATTTGCATTTTCTGATGATTAGCGTTGAGCATCTTTTTATGTACCTCGGCTGTTTGTATGTCTTCTTTGGAGAAATGTCTAATAAAGTCCTTTTTACATTTTTTAATCGGATTATTTATTTATTTACTTACTTACTTACTTACTTATTTATTTTTTCCATGTAGTTGTAAGAATTCTTTATATGTTTTAGATATTAAGTCCTTATCATATATGCGGCTCACTCTCTTCAAAAAAAGGTGCTGGAAAAGCTGGATATCTACATTCAAAAGAATGGAATTAGATGTTTATCTTACACCATACACGACAATCAACTCAAAATGGATTAGACATTTAGATTTAAACATAAAATTTAAATGTAAGACTTTGAACTGTAAAACTCCTATAAGGAAACACGGGGGTAAGCTTCTTGACATTGGACATGGCAATGGTTTTTAGGCTATATCACCAGAAGAACAAGCAACACAACACAAAATGAGACAGATGGGACTACACAAACTAAAAAGTTTCTTCACAACAAGTGAAACAATCGACAGAGTGAAAGGCAACTTAACAGGATGGGAAAAATGTTTGCAAATCATATATCTTGCGTCTACCATTTGGCTATTGTTGATAGTGGGTTCCTCATCAGGCCAGTTCTGTGTCAAGGATTTGACCATGTTTCTCCAGTCTTCTCAAAGGTTCTGTGAGCTCTCCAGAATTCTCTGTTCCAAATATTGAGAATGGATTCTCTGAGAACAGATTGCTGCTCTGAGCAGCTTCTTCATGCTCAGCTACTTCATGCTTAACTAGATTTTGTGGAGGTATCAGTTAGAATTTTTTAAAAAGTCAAAGCAAAAGAAAACCAAAAGCAAGAAGAATAACAAACCAAAGCCAAATGTTCACTACTGCTCAAAATGAACAAGATTTTGTATCTGTCCTTGGGAAGCTTACAATTTTAGTAGAAAAGATTATACACTAAATCTTCATTTGTTATTTAATAATAGGGACACAAGTCATTAGATTTAAAGTCCACCTTAAATCAGTATAACCTTATCTTAAATCACCTAATTGTATTTGCAAAGACCCCATTTCAAAATAAGGTTACATTCTGAGGTTCTGGGTAGACATGGATATTGGGACTAATACTATTCAAGTTACTACAATAACCTCAGACTTATAAGTATAGACTTTTTCACTGCAGGTGAAAAATCAGCCTCCAAAATTATTTTCATGCAGATGCAATATAAATGTTATTTTTAGATGATTTAAAATTATCTTGTGATAAGAATATACATGTGATCATTAATAAGCAAGTATGGATATGACATTAGTATATCTTAATTCAGATATGAGAAAAATATCTACTTTTGGTATCTGAAAATTTCTTTATATTTGGGTACTGTATAGTTAAATAAATATTTTCTTTGTATTTTACTGGTGAGATTATTTGGGGGCCACAGAGCAATTAAATAAACCTAGAAAGTGATTCTTTGTAGCTTAGAAATTCCTCCATGCTTAGACAAATTAAGCTGTTTTTCACTGATTTATGTAAAGTGTAATTAACAAATTAATACATATGAAGATAAGATAATAGAAAGCACCAAGCAATAATGTAGTTTTGTTGTGTTTTTGAAAATTACTAAAAGTAATGGCAAAGCTAATCTGCTATAAATTTCTTTTAATTAAATTGTGTTTTCAATAATTTTTTTCTCAAGTCAATCTATTTCAAACCATTCTTGCATGTTTTTCATCTTCATATACTCAGGGAAGTGTTCTAATATTGCCTCTATTTTCTATATAACATCATACTACTAATTATAGAGTAATTGAAATATGGAGTTAGAATGTTTTAGTAAGTTCTTTTGCTTTAAATCGAAATCTATTTCTAAATGTTATATTGTTTATTTAAAATGTTAAACATTACTATTGTAATAACCAGTCAGATACGTTTAGGGTGGTGAAATCTCATCATTATGAGGCAAATCATAAAATACCAGCAAACTTAGGCAGCATAATTTAGGACACTATTTATGCGGAGAATGTTAATTTATTATAACACATGAATATACTCATAACTAGAGTATAAATACAAGTAAAACAATTATTAATCCATAGGTAATAAAATAAAAGTCATGCTTAACAATTTTTTATTCAAATGTATCAAAAGACAAATGTGAAAAAACAAATCCTATTGCATATTATGCATTTCACTTCCTGGGACATTGTGAGAACTGAAGAAATAAGGTGGCTCAGATTCTGAATTCTAATACTTAACAAATGTCATGATATGTAACCATAGGTGAATATTGCCTTTCTCTGTAGAATCCTGAGGCTCAGTCAGTTGTAGCCTAATTGGAGAGAGAGGTGAGGGTCTCAGATTAAACTGGAACTCCTCATGACTTATAATGACCATAAACAACTTTTGGTGGTTTCAGGCCCACTTAGACTTCCAGGCCTGTTCCAGAATTGATACAGTCTCCCCAGTGACACTCATCCTTCCTGAATGAGATCCAGGATTAGTACAGCTTGCCCAGAGCTACTCTGAAAGAGAGCAGACTCCTCCACCTCTCTCCAGCTTGACTTACCCAAGTTTTTTTTATAACACCAGGCTCTTGGAGCTGTTAAGTCCATTGACCCATGGTATTTCATTGAACACTCCCTTCAGACCCTATATTATCTTGTCAAATGCCAGAGATTTTTTTCCCATACAGAAAGCTAAATTATCCTTCCTGGATAATAGTGGTTTGAGACTGAGATGGTAAGGTGACCATGCATAGAGTTAAATAGGCACCTGGAACATTAGCGAGAAAATTTCTGATTAAATATATCTACCATGAAATGCCTTCAGCTTTGACCTGTGCCAATAAATCCTTGTTTTTTTAATAGCAAATGAAATTCCTGCACAGTTTGCTGGGTTTCTCCTCAACAGCTCTCTTCCTTTCTTCTACTATGAAAGGGAGTGACTTTCTCCAGAAATTAGAGTATTCCTCAGTAACTTGAGGGTGAACAGAAGTCATAGAAAGAAGGAAAAAGTAGAAAGCTGTTTTCTTTCCTGACATCTCCTTCAACAATTTCATATGAATTATAGAGATCCTTAGGCTTCTATCCTGGAATATTTATAATTCTAAGCAAAAGAAAATCTTCTTTTCTCTGTTTAAACAAACAAAAACAGTTCTAAACTATTATTCCATCCATTGAGTAATTTTGTATTATATTATTTTAACATATAAGTAATAACATAAACACAAAATATTTCAACTATTATTTCTTGAATAACCTTTTATGCCCTTGGGGTTTTTGTTTGTTTGTTTTTGTTTTTGCTTTTGCTTTTCACATTTTACATCTCTGTCTCTGTCTCTCTCTCTTCTGTTCGCTATTCTGTATGATTTGTTCAATTTTTTTCTTTTCACCTTTTTGCTGATTTGGCAATCTGTGTTTTAAATTTTCATCAATTCTTTCTTATTCTTTGATCCCTTTTCTTTGTAGTTTGTTCTTGTTATATAGGTATTATATTTTCTTCATTCTATGTAGGATAACAATTTTTTTAAAAAAACACTATATTTTCTTTCCTAAATTATCCATTTTTCAGTGTCTGTTGTTTCTACTTATTCATCCCTATCCTCCCTCCCCTCTTATGCTGCCAATTATCCTCAAATGATATCGACCACATGGTTTTGCCTTCATGCACCTGAATGAAAGAGTAGATTACAAACTAGGTAACTGTCACAGGGTTTCTATATCTGAGTCATGCTCTTACCTGAAAGAAAAACTGCTAGTTCTTGGCATGCAGACAAGGTTTGGGGACAGCAGACTTCACCTGAGGGTACATGAAAGTCTTCTCCACTAGCCATTGCTACTATGAAGAAGTCCTTAATCTAAGATGGCAACTCCTACACTAACCTCTCTTGTAGACTATCTGAAGTCTTTAGAAAGCTGTAGCTTCCAAAGGGAACAATTTCACCTCAGGGTACAAAAGTTGTTCAGGTACAAAAGTTGTTCTGTTGGGGTAATGAAAGAAAATATAGGCATAGCCCTGCAGAAAGTCTCTTGGATTTTAATACCCAATCTTCATCGAACACTTATAATTCTCAATACAAATTCTCTATACAATTCTCAATACAAGAAAAATATATATTTACATCCCCAATATTCAATACATTTTAAACTGAATAATGGAAAATTCTGGAAATATATCTTAGAATCATATATAGATGTTTTTAAAGAGCTTTCAAGTGTCAACAAAAATGATGTGTTCCTACTCCAAAGCACAGAGTATGTCATGTACTCAAAACAGCTATTTGTTAATAACTCTACTTTTCAGATATCAGGAAGTGGTATTTACAGCATTTTACATTTTAAATATTTCTTACTTATATGTAGTTAGTTTACTATGTTTTAGATACATTTTAGGAAACTGGTTGGGAGTTTTGAGTTGACATGTTATGATTCTCAGTTAAATAAGGAGATATGCTCACGATTAATATTCTTACTTGAAACATCAAAATTTTCAAAGATATATTCTAATGTTTACTGAAAGAAGCCTGTATTAGAATTCCTATTTAGAATTTTCTCATTATTTTTAAGAATTTCTATTTTATGTTTTATAATAAAGATAATATTAGCATAGCATACAAATATGCAATTCAGACAAATAGAGAAAATGTTGTTTTGTTTTTTTTTTCCCTAAAAGTTACGTGATAGAAATGAGTGGTAGATTATTATACTGGAGAAGATCTTTCTAACTTCAACCTGGAGAATAGCACTGTGGTAGAAGCAGGCTTAGAGATGAGTGTGAGCAATACGGGACAGCATAGACATTCTGTAGTTAAGCCTTCAGTCCATTATATTGGTTTCTGTCTCTTGCTCCAATCCTGTTCTCAATATCTGCCCACTTTAGAAAACTCTGTTGTAAAAAATTTCTTTTGCTTCTTCTACCCTTGTCTCTCTATAGCTCTCTCCATTCTGAATTTTCCATCATTATGACCCTTTCCAGATACTCATTCTTGCTATCTCCATGCTAATCCTTCACTTCAACCCTGTATTTTAGTGTGTTTATGAATGTATTATCCTCTGGACTTCCTTAGTGTCATTCAGTATTTAGGGGACAGAGGAGAGATAATCATGTGGCTTGGTCTCCTCATTGAGGCAGACCCTTTGACTTCAGAGAATTCAACAGAATATGGACACAACCTGCTTCAGAGATCTTTAACTTGGATTGAGCACACCCAAAGGGCCAGAAAGGCTCCTCCCCAAGACCCTACCTTTTGAATTTGGAGGTGCTATTAATGTCAAAGTTATGTTCACCAAAATGTTCTTTTAAGTTGAGGCAAAATTTCTACTCTGAGTGTAGCCTCCTTACCATCAGTAGTAATTATGACTTATTCAAATAAAAATTTTTTAAGTTAGTCCACTGACAAGAGCAGTACATTTGTGATAATGGGGCCGATTTGTAGGTGAGTTCTACACATGCTAAATTTAGAAGTATGCTTCAACCTGAAGATTTCACCCCATCACTTATGGAATTATTACAAGGATCTAGAGAAAAAATCGATGGTGCCCAAATGGAACAGATATTTTCAATTCTGATGCACTATAAAACAATCAGGAATCATGCCATTTTTGCTTCTCTCATCAGATGACTAAAGAAAGAGAAGGTATTCATTTTCAAATTAAATCTATGGCTCAAAACCTGCTCCTGTAGTTTAATCCCCACCCCAGTGTTTATCTGTGTAGACACAACCTGAATGACTTAATTCATATCTGATTCATTTCATTTGAATAACTGCATAATCAAACTATAAGAATAGAGCCATGAGGGGTTAAAAGGTGAGTGGAGAATGGGAAGGAGTTGCAGCTAATTTCAATGTAAGATAGGCAATTAAATCAAGTATGACTTGGTCAGCAGAACCACATGGAGAGACAAGTGACTTATAAATAGACTTTGAAGGTGGGAGAAGGTAAGGACAAAATCATTTTCCTGTGACTGCATTCTCGATGATAATTTGACAAAGGTGCAAGGGTCCAAAAATTATGGAGGTAAAAATGTCTAACCTTTAGCCAAGTGTCTAATTACAATAAGATATTGCAGTAAAGTATTCCAGAATGCAAAAATACACCAGGGAATAAAAATCAGGGGAAATGATTCTAGTTCAGAACCAGACAATAATGAGACCACAGTAGGAATGACACCAAGCTGTCGAAATCTTGGTAAAGCAAAGGACGTTAAAAGAAGTGAGAGAGGGTAACTTTGAGCAGCAACATGAGTCAAATGAAAGGGGCCCCAGCCACATAAGTTAAAAGGTTAAAGATAAAAAGCACAATTCCTTTTAACAAAGAGCATCACATGGAGGTATGGGAGACCTGACAAAGCAGTAAATACAGACTGCAGGGCTGATGGAACATGTTTCAAACCAGAATTCTGGATTCATCATGCCATAGAACATCAGTTGGACACTGAAATAAGTTTACATGATTTATAATGAGTATAGAAGTGGATTCAATTGAGCAATGAAAGTTCAGAGCAAGATATCCAGGTGAGTGCTGGGGACAATTTCTTAGCTGCAAGGACAAAGCCAACAGTTAAAACAAAGCTGCTTCTGTCTTTGACACATAACAGGAATACACTTTAAAGAAAAATTGTTGGCCATCATACATACGTTGATCCATATTTGCTAATTAATAGGAAAAACAATAAAGCCTAGGAGGTGATTTCGAGGTATTTAGCATATGCTTTGTAGCATGTCAGTTCAGGTCTGTGGGGCCTGTCTTAGGTAAGCACCAGGCAGGGTCCAGAGTAAGCACGGTAATAAAAGCAGGTCAGAGTACCATGGGCAGACTGCACTGGGACTGATGAGTTAGGCTATTCTACCAAACAAAGAAATCAGTGAATGTGTTAATAGACAGAAGACTCTTTTCACAATGTAGATATATTTTAAATCACTATGTTGTATGCTTTAAATATCTTATAATTTTATTTGTTAATTATATCTCAATAAAGCTAGAAAAAAAAACACAAAGCAATCATCAATTATTCAGTCCATCAGGACTTGAGATGCTGAAATGCTTTCTATCGGTAGAACTACAGACCCCATCTGGTCCAAAGCTGAGGACAAGTTAATTTTGAGAACATCCCTGACAGTGATCATCCTGCTCTCATCCTGAAGAAGAGAATTGTATACCAAGGGAAGAACCTCCAACTCACTGCTAGGC
>NW_006434839.1:21025902-21040902 GCF_000325575.1 Pteropus alecto
CAGCAGGTGCCTTGAATCTGCTTCCAAGTTCAGCCATCTTTGACCACATCACCTACAACTGTGCTCTTATGCCTGACTTTTTCTAATGAAAAGGCCTCATGAGAAAGGACCATAGCTGTGCACTCATACCAATGCTTTTATTTCCTGTGTCAAAAACCTAATAAAGCAATTTTTTTCATTACTACTCTGTAGATAGGCATTATGGGATCTATAAATATGCCATTCCTTAAGTGCAAAAATTCTGCTAGAGATGCAAGATTTGCTAGGCATTTCCAAGAGCAGCTTGACTAGAAGTGGGCTTCCATTGAGGTGGTGGCCAAGCTAAGGGACACATTGGCCATGTATAGTCAAGCAGAGCTATAGAAACAGCTGCATGGCTTGGTCTAAATGTAATTGAAATCCATGCCCTATATTGAATTAGCATGAATCTCTATTTGTTCTAATTGAAACATCAATGCATGTTAGGCTGAAATTTGATAAAAAGTATTTACTTGGGCAGTGCTGAGCCAAGAGTCATATCCTCTCACTCTTCCATTGGGAAGGGAACTGGAGTTAATACTTTCAGGACAGGAATAGCATCAACTCGAGTATCACATCTCACACATTGATCCTTCAGAGCTTTGAACAAAGAACAGAATATTAGTCCCTTCACTGCCCAAGGAGGATGTTAACCTGCACCCCTGCAAGAGTGAGGACACCACTAAAGTCACCTTCCCCCGCTGGATGGGCCAGTTGCCAACTGTGAACAGGAACTTGGTTACAGTAAAAGATTCTTTGTCAGGAATGTGGAAATTGTGACATTAGGGACTAGCCTGGCCTAGAGGATAAAGCTTCAATGAAATTTGCAAGTTCATTTTGGTTTATATACCTGTTGGAGCTAAGACATTAAATACAGAACTCTTTTAATCTAGGTATTTTAAACACTACTTGATACCATGGACTAGTGTCACTCAACAGAGAGTACTTCAAGGACAGAGCTATCTCTGAACCAGAATAAGACCCCAGGAAGGCCGATTCAGCCCAGAGCATTTGGGATGGGGTTATTTTCTTTTGTTTCAACATTCACTTTTGACAGAACTGGCTTTTCTCTTTGCCCCTGCTGGAGAGCTAATAACTTCTTTCACATTCACCTTACTCTGGTCTCCCCCGTACCTGACACACACACACACACACACACACACAGACTAGTGCAGCTGATTCAATATATAGGTATACCGTGTGCTTTATTTACATTTATTTTTGTCAGTCAATTGCTATCAAGATATATAAAGATTAACCCTAAGTAATTAAACACAGAAACAAGTCAGGCAGTTTCGCTTGACAAAAAACAACATGGAAGAAATAACCACAGAGCATAGGCTGCAATTCAGTATTAGAGCCAAGTCACTGGCAATACAAAAAGAAGATTATATTCAAACCCTCTCCTGTTCCAGGTAGTGCTATTTATTCCTGAGATTTCTAAAGATATATTCAATTCCTGCACACATCTGAGAGTTTTACAACTGTGGCTAATATTAAAAATAAATAATCCAAATCAGCTTGGCCATATTAACTGTGAAATCCACTTTACTAGTGAGATAGAATTTACTTCAGGCCATTTAGGTCAATAGCCTTAGAGAGGGAATTCCAAAGATGAAGGCCTTTCATAGAAAATATTCAGCCTTCAGACTTGTGTAGTTCTAAATCAGAGGGCTTAGCACCTCCAAGCCCTCCAGCTGCTGTGAGGGCATACCCAGGAAAGAGATGGTCATTGGATAAAACCTAAATCCCCTCTCTGCTGCCTCTCCTCAACCCCTGAAACAGAATGCTGTTGAGGTCTGCTACCTTAATTCCCCCTAAAAGCAGAGGCAACTCCTGAGGTATGGAAGCCTGGAGGGAACAAAGGCAAATGTAAACGTGTGTGCACTCATACTTTGGCATGATGAAAAGTAGGTACTCTTCAAAAGGTCTGCTGTGTGGCAGAGGGGCTCGTTACTGAGAGGAGAGCTTCACTGCCCACACAAAGGCAAGTGGGGAGGTAAGGGGCTCAGTGAAGTTAGAATACAGACAATATGGAACCAGAGATCGTTGAATCTTAAAATCTGCAGGGTACTAGCAAAACCATTTAAAGATATTGGTGAGAGCAAAGAGCAAAGAATGGACTTGGCTGGAAGATACTTTTTCCTATCTACTGTCCATAGGTAGCTTTTAGAAATTCTAGCTGAAAAAACCTTTTTTATCTTTATCAGTCAAAAAGAAAAATGAGTCCATGGTAAGCATAACAATGGCTCCCCAAATAAGTCTATGTCCTAATCCTGGGAACTCGTGAATATGTTCAGTTACATGGCAAAGGGGAATTAAGGATGTAGATGGAATTAAGGTTGATAATCAGCTATACCTAAAAGAGATTATTCTGGATTATCATCATGAGCACAATATGATCACAAGAGTCCTTATAAATAGAAGAGGGAGGCAGAAGAGGTCAGACTGATAAAAGAAGGATTTGACTCACTGTTGCTGGTTTTGAAGATAAAGGGAGAAACCACAAGCCAAGGACTATGGGAAGCCTCTAGAAGCCGGTATAGGAAAACGACTGAATTCTTCTCTAGTGCTTCCAGGAGAAAAGGAAGCTCTGCTGACACCTTAATTTTACTTCATTGAGACCCATGTTGATCAAATGTAAGGTAATTTATATTTGTGTTATTTTAAGCCACTGAGTTGGGAGTAACTTAGATCAGCAATTGGAAACTAATGTAGAGTTTAACAGTCAGCTTGGCATGTAAATGTGTAGTTTTTGCAGTACGCTCTATCTAGGGCATGACTGCCAGGAAATTAACAAACACTTGGGGCAAAGAAAATGGAATTCATTGTCTAAATGGAAGGCATGTTACTTTTTCTGCCTGGTTGGCTAGCTAGCTTCCTGGTTTCTTCTCCTGCATTTTATGTGATAGCCTGCTGGAAAGCAGAACAACATTTAGCACTTATTATCCCAGACAAACTAAATTCCAACATATAGTTGATCTCAACACTGCTGGGTTGATCTTAAAGGATGACGTGTTAAGTAATCAACCATATAGCTAAAGGTTATTTGACCAAAGGATGGGACAGTTGCCTGCCAGCTTGTTTTTTGAATACTTGAAGCCCAGCTATTGCAAAATATTTCTCTCTGTACTCTCAGAAGGAAAAAAGATGGTCCTGCTTTACTTTGACATTCAAGATAAAATTGAGAAATGAACAGTGGCTGTGCCACATTCCAAGTCATTACAAAAAATCAGTAGTAGTATCAGTTAGAAAAGACTTTCAGGACTTGAAAAGCTGGGCTTCCATCAAATTCACCTGAGAATTGAAGATGAAATTAACTTCAGGTGGGGAGATGAGCATGAGGAATTGTACCTGAGGCCAAATATACAACCTGGCCCTGCTTTTCTTTCAAATTGAGTGAGCATACATATGATATGTAAACTAAAAAAAAAATAGAATTTGATCTACATCTGTGACATCATATGTTTTAAATATAATATACCATTCACAGCACTTGGCACATAACTGAATACATTAAATACCGGTATCCTTGGATAGAAAGACACTGCTAGAGTTATTAGAAAAGGCTGGAGAGACATTACTGGCCTGACTAGTGTGGGATTTTTTGGAGTTGACTCTTTCATTTGCACTCAAATGATTCTTACTACCTGGTGGCCCCATTATATTTTCAACAAGTAGCTAATGGGAATAAACCAGAGCTAACTGAACTTCAGGATTGAAGAGGAGCAAGTGGGTAAGCCCTGGGGCGTGGTCTCCTCTGAATGAGCAAGCACATTTTCAACACAATTGGCTGCTTAATCGCCTGTTGCAAACTTGGTTGATGTATTTGGATGTGTAAGCAATTATATTTCCGCTAAAAGCTTTGGTTGGTAATGCTTTTGTTCATTTCTTACAACTGAATTAACAGAAGGAAAAAATTGGTATGGAAATTGTTTTCAATATGTTTTGTCATGCTTTTTAACTTTTCAAAACATTTTTCAATTAAGCTAGCCAACTGATATAAGGTTTATTATACCGCCAAACACCACATAAAATAGATAAGAAAGAGAAAAAGAAACACAGTGGATAATAGAAGTAGTTTTAGTAATGAAACAACTTCTGATGAAAAAGCTTACATGTTTACATTAAACCACATCTTTTATTTACATTTTTTAATTAAATTTATTGGGGTGACATTGGTTAATAAAATTGTAGAGATTTCAAGTGCACAATTTTATAATACATCACCTGTATATTGCATTGTGTGTTCACCACCAAAAGGCAAATCTCCTTATGCTTGACCCCATTAACCTTTTTCTATCTCCCCATCTCTTTTCTTTCTGGTAGCCACAAACTGTTGTCTGTGTTTATGAGTTTTTGTTTGATTGTCTAGTTCATTTAAATGTGATTTAAATTAAGTCATTTACATGTGATTAATTGTTCTGAGTACCTTCCTGTGTTAGCCACCAAGTCAGTTCTGAGTATTGAGAATGCGTAAGACACATGGTTCTAGACTTCAAAAAACATATCTTCAGATAGGCCTGTGGCAGATATGGGTTTAATGTCTGCATCACCTGAAGTTTCATGAGATGAGGCTCTTTATTTCCAAAATAACAATGACTGTAAACCACAGGCTCTGAATATTTGTCTTCTGGTGTCCAGCCCTGTTGCAGCCCCCACTAAGATTGCTACAGCAGGTTGGACACATTATGTTGGAGATTAATTTACAAAAATAATACACATCGATTCATTGGGAGCCAGAAAACAGCAGTCATGGTATTATCGCAATCATTTGGGAAATTAAACAGGCTACAAAGAAATGAATTTAAAAACAGCCACCATGAACAAACATGACAAACAGAGACTTATGGACATGGGCAGTAGATTGGTGGTTACCAGAGGGAGGGAGGTAGTAGTAAAAGTGGTCAAATATTTTGTGACAGAGGGAAATCTAACTATGGGTAGTGAACACACAATGCAATATATATATGACATAATGTTAAATGTCGAGTGTTATACACTTGAAACTGAATTTTGTTGATCAATGTCACCTCAATAATTTTTAATTTAAAAAATTCTGTTACAAAAAAATAAATAAAACTTACTAGTACTGCAAAATAAATAAATAGATAGATAATAGATAGATAGATAGATAGATAGATAGATAGATAGATAGATAGATAGATAGATAGATAGATAAAAACAGCCATCATGTCTGTCATAAAAACATGAATTTTGTTCTCTAAAAAGGCTTGCTCTTGCAATCACTTTCTACAGCTGTTGTATATAATGATTCTGTAATCCAGGTAATGTTAGTGTTTCAGAATTTCAACTTTAATGAGAATTTACTTATCATTTCTTCATTAAAATGTTTCCATGTGCAAAATCAAACTCGCATTTCATGTGTAAGCAGTTGTGGGAAAACAGACACCTTACCTTTGAATCTCAGTTCTTTGCTAATTCTGCGACATTAGTGGTATCACTGTAGCCCTTTCTAACTCTCTGTTTCATCTTCTGATAAATGAGGAAATTACTCATATCATAGAATGGTTGTTACATCAAATAAGACATGTGAGAATTTGCTTAGGATAGTCCCTGGCATCTAGAGAATCTTTTAAGACCTGCGCCCGAGAAATGATCCTCCAAAACATCTAGCATGGAAAACCAACGGGCTGCTGTAATCCCATAGGCTATGGTGATCTGAGACAGCTCTTAAAGAGCTGGTGCCCTGTTTGCAGACTCACCTACCCCAGGGCCCAATGTAGAAGCAGTGGCTGGAGAGGCTTCCAGACTGAAAGAGACACCTTTGCATTGGTCTGAGGGACAGGCCTACTGGGCACTCTCCAGGAAGGAGGCTGGTGAACACCACTTGTTTATGGGGGGGTTGTTTGTTTGTTTGTTTTGTTTTATTTTGTTTTAACTCTAGGCTTTATAAACAGAGTTGAAATAAGTACTGAGAGGAATATTTTTAAAATATATTTATAAAGTATATCAAGGAGATTTTAAGTGTCTCTTAATGAAAATGGAGGTTTAGTATTAAAGATGATTATATACTTATTAATGCCTCTGGTGTTCAGCATTGTAAATATAGTTTATCTTATTGAGAAGTGATGATATCACCTTACCTGACTGAATGACCATCCTAGAACGTTTTATATGTTCATGATTTTGAGTTTGAGTAATCAATGAAAAGAATAATATAACACTTAACATTAACTCTCACTGTTTGCAAATGAACACATCCAATGAGCTTAGATTTTTACTTTTTCTGAAATTCTACCCAGTGTAGTCAATTATTGGTTATGGGAATAAACATCAAGTTCTTAACCTTTATATTCTTAATCTCCTGGGACTCACTCATAAATTTTGGCATATAGAAATTAACAGAGTGAGTGCTCATGCAGACTTATTTCTTACTTACAATGCCAGATACTGAAGCTAATTCTCTCAGTTGGCTTTCTCCATCATATTCTTCCCTTTTGAGTCAGAGTAACGGCATATATCACCAGGACTTGGGCAGAGGCATTTGGATTGTATGGGAGACAGCCTGGGCTAAAGGCCCAGGATATACACGGGGCTGATAGGTAACTCTACCACAGTGGTTGGGAATCTAGGTATGAAGAGAGGCTGAGTTCAAAAGTCAATCCAGAGCCCAAATGCTTATTCTTAGGGAAACTCTTCCTCAATAGTGGGAAAACCACTGGCAAGGATGAAAACCTCCAACAGAGTTACTGTGGAAGTCAGAACAATCAGAATATGGGGCAAGCCAGGGAACTTAAAAAATAAAGGCAGACCCAACCACTGAGAGGGACAATTGTCACAGTGAGATTCTGACTCTGCAGGGAATTGACTTGATGCAAGAGCAAGGGCCTTAGGAACTGGAATTGCAGAAATTAGAATAGCAGGAATTGTATCCAGAAACTACTATTAGGACAGATACTCATATCAGCTACCTCTTTATCTAGGTGAGATCTGAGAAACATGGATAGATAAGCATGGTCAAGTTTTAACTGAGACCTTTCATTAAGGTAGGACTTCACTGAGTATTCTTTCTTAAAGAACAACAACAAAAAAATAGTGCAGGGCCACATGCAACGCATTTTATATATATAAAATAGGGCTTTAGGGATCTTCATGCGTGCAGGTCCTCCCAGTTCCCTTCATCTAACACTGCTACAGAAGAAGCTGTTGAGCTGAAACTACATTATGCATTTTGAGAAAAAGACAACTATATCCAAAAGCTCACTTCTATATGGCAAATATAGATTTCAGACCCAAATGAGAGAATAAGGAAACTGTCTTGCAGCCCAAATGGGTCAAACTTCAGCCTCCAATGAAAGCCCTTCCTGGGTATAACTGAGATGTGTTCCAATTCCCTAAGAATGAGAATCATTTTGGATAATCCCCAAGTGACTAATAAATGCAGAGATCAATGTTTAGGGCTTAATGGCTAACAAGAATTTACCAAATATAATAGTCTCACCAATTATACTTTCTACTTACCCTTTTTAGCACCGAACACCCCAATTTGAAATAATTCTCAACTCATAGATCCCATTCACTGATACCCCTCCTGGTCCATGGTGTGTGAATACTTCTCAGATCTTATTGCCATTGAGGCACCAAACACAGATTGGCACAGTGAACCTCATGCCCTATTCCCTTTCTTATTCTTGTGGCAGAAGTCACTAGTGGATGATGGTACATTTTCTTGTAAAGTGAAGATGGTTTCATAATCCATCATCAGGTATTTATTAAACCTCTACTATGTGCCAAGCACTCCAAGTAGCCGCTATGAATCAATCAGAGTTAGCAAATTACATGAAACCAGTTTTCTGTGTCAGGCCCAGATCCTACATTCAATTCCATCCCCATGGACAGCATAAGAAGCAATATGTCCCAGCTGGTTAGCCCCCCATCAATGCCCTCTCTTGACGATGGGCTGGGATAGAAAGCCTCTTGCACTGAAAAGGGCTCTATTAAAACTCAGTCAAGAATATTTTGAATTATTCAATACCATCAGTGTTTTCCTAAAAGTCAAAAGATAAGTGGATGGTTTTATGGCCCTGTGGGAAAGTAAAGCTCTTGACTTGAAATCTACTTTTTGAATAAAATTTTAAAAGATCACTAAATGTGACAGTTCCACCTATTAGCCTCCTATGGGCTTCAATATCATTGCTCACAAGAGATCTGATTTATGGAAAATAAATTTTCTTTTGTTCAAACCATTATTTCTGAGTTCTATGGCATACGATGTAGAAACACTTTGCTCCAGATTTTGATTAGATTTCTTGGAAATATACCTGGATACATCACTTTCCTCCTGCTTTTGATTAGATTTCTTGGAAATATACCCTGATACATCATTTAACGTCTGCCAAGGAGCTTGAAATCTTTTTAGAGGCTTGATCTCAATGTCTATCTCTCATATTTTATGTATCGTATATGCTCTTCAAGTGACACAATAATTTTTCGAAATGCTAGAAATAACAACTGTAGTGCCAGATGTCCCCTTTAGAAAATTAGAATAGTGACGGTTATCTCCCTAAGACTGCTCCTTCAACAAAATGACAAGTACTGATACACTCATTATCCAATAATAACAGCTTTATATTTATGCAGAGAAGCAAATTAATGAAATATTTCCATTTTGTGGTGGAGGCTACTATAAGATTATTTCTAAGATGATGGGAAAATGAAAGGTGAAATAAATACTGTCAAATAACAAGCATAACTGATTATGCATCAGAATGAGTATTAAATCAACATTCCAAATAAAGAGACTATTTGTGAGAACTAGGTGTCGGAGACTGGAGACAACCAAAATATTGGATTATTTCATAAAGCTCACACAGCTTTCCACAGCTATTAGGAAACCAATTTGATCTGTAAGATAATTTTAAATTTTATTTATTTAATTCTTTGCAATATTCTTCTTCTTTTTTTATTAACTTTGAACGAATCTCTATTACCGAGAGAGCAAAACTAAATAAATGCTTAGTAAGCTTGTTGGTAGTAAGCTTTTGATATTATTATGACTTTTTTAAAGTTTCAAACACACAAAAAACAAGCAATCCAATTAAAAAATGGGCAGAGGACTTGAACAGACACTTCTCCCAAGGAGATACAAATGGCCAACAGACATGAAAAGATGCTCAACTTCACTAGCTATTAGAGAGATGTTACAAGACTTTTAATATCTAAGGCTAATATTTCTTGATGAAATATTTCTACTGAAGTTCTTTTGATTTGGTTTCTTATAGATTAGCTGTCTAGATCTCCTTTCTCTGATGAAGGACACTAAATAGAATAATTAAATGTTGGTGTAGAGTTCAATTTCAAGGATTATCATCTTGGTGCTCACTCATGTTTTCCTGTTTTGTTTTGTTTTTTTCTTGAAAAGTTTGATTTTTGATTTGTGGAGAATATGTGAATACGTGATCATAGTAACTCTATATTAAGAGAAATGTCATTTTAAAATTTTATAGCTTTCTCCTGAGACCTTTTATTAATTTTTTTAGCATATTGAATCAAAGAGGATTGGTGACTTCTAAACACTGCATTCTCTATAGCATCATTTAAATATACTTAAATAAGAATTAATCAGGGAATGCAGGTCAGGTTTTCCATCCAGTTATATCGCATGCCTCATGACACTAAAACTGTGGGCTGCCTCCCAAGGGAGGAAGACAATGGTGGCTCGGGGTTTTTCCTCATATCAAAACCCCTGAATGGTATTATTGGAACATGCTAGTTACTCTTTACTATCCCCCCAGGGCAATAACAAATTGTTATTGAACACAAGCGGATCTGCACTGCAAGTGACTGAGAAGAGAATGATATAGATATCCGAGTTTCAAATGAATGACTTCTTCAGTTTTAGAATCATGACATGGAGTTGAAAAAATACATATTATGTCTGGTCATAGCCGGCACATTTTCTTTAATAACTCTCCATTTTCTTTTCTCCTTTCTATTTATCCTCACCTTTGTATATGTTCACCATCAAACCTTCTGACCTTAATGATCCTCGAATATGAAGGGAGAGACAATCACTTTTGTTATGTAAATGTTTGTATTTTCTATAGGAGTATTGGAAACTAAAGACCCATGAATTCAGGGGATAAGATCAGCTTCAACTTTAGGACATAGATTGGCTGATATTTATTTCAAAGACTGTAAAGTCAACCTCCATAACAGAGTGTGAAATCAACAATATACATTTAGGGCTGAAAGTTATGGTTTGTTTTATTTTTGAAGTATGCATGTGTATACACGTTCATGTGTGTATATTGGCTTAAGTAATACATTAGAGTCCATGTTAAGTTGCAGGTTCCGCAGAAAATTGTAAACTCTGTACTTATTACTACCTATCTTTTCATTTATTCGGGTGTCACATGGCTCCTTTTCATTTGCATTGATGGTGACTAAACAGAGAATAAAGGGAATTAGTTTTCAAACTGGGGTGAAGCCACATTTTGTTTTCTCAAGTTACACATTCTCATGCAGTGTTCTTGTACTCTGATATTTAAGCTTTTGTGCAATTAAAAAACTTATTAATAATGAAAACATGTAGCCTATGCTCATTTCCTTCATCAGCATTTAAATGTTATAATTTGCCTGAATCTCATTTTGTGAAAAAATTTCAAGCAGTAAAGGGTTGGATACTTAACTTTCATTACTCCTGCCTGGAGAAAAAGAGTGTGATATGCCATCTGTTTCTATTCTGGTTAGATAGATTTTAAATTGCTATCTTGTTTTCATTTAATTTTTTAAAAATTCAAAATAATTTAGTAATCAACTTTTTACAAAGCAGCTGAATCTTCATTGACCCAACACAATAAATATGGGCAACAGTGCTTTTTAAACTAGGAGTGACATGAGTTTGAATTTAGGTTTTTGTACAAAACATTGGCCAAATTGGTTTCCCTTTTTTCTTTAAATTGCCAATTTTAATCTCTAAATTGTTCTCCTTATATTAGAGCAATAGAGTATGTGATGACTGGATTCATGTCTTGTTATATAGCCTTTAATGAGTTAACAAAATAAATGCATTGGATGGGGGTACGTTGGTATTCATTTACTTTTAACTAACTGATACTGAAAAATGAACTCTAAGTTTAAAGAAAATTAACCTCAGGTTCACATTTCTTTTAAAACAATTTTTATCTCGTGGAAAGCTCTTTAGTCTGGTACTCTCTCACTGGGATGACAGAAAACAAATAATGTGTAAAATAAAAATATGCTCAACATATTCATTTTCATTTTATTTCTAATTATGACAGGTATAAGTATATTGAAGTCAAGGAAAAAGGCAAACTTTCCTTCTGCAGAGGCCTTATCTTGCCTATTTTGGCCACTAATAAAAGCCTGGCCTGGAACTGGTCTCTAGAGGCCTAAGAAGCATTCCCTTGGAAAGGTACTTAACTTATTCCTGTGTATCCTCCTAAATCACAGCCGAATGCCAAGAGTGAGACTGATATTTGGAGCCAAAAAAAAAAAAGGATAAAGTCATAAAGTTAAATAATTATGTTTTCCCATTTTTTAAGGTTCAGACTTTATCAAATTATTTTAGAATAAAAACATAAAAACATGAGATGATTATATGAGGAAGCCAATTTTGAAACTGAAGATAGCTTTCAATGGAATGTATTTGATAAGCAGCTACCACTTTTATTGACTAAGTTTGAGTATGGTTTGATTTATGAATTCCTGATTCCTAAGGAAATTCTTTTAAACAAATTGTGGAACATAGATACACAAATGCATGACTTGGCTCTGGCAGGGAAGAATGGTCTCCCCGAAAAAATAAAATCTTAGGGGTTATAAATAGGTCAAAAAGAATTAGATTTTTTATTTATACTTTGGGAATGTAATCGAGTGA
Source organism: Pteropus alecto (assembly GCF_000325575.1). Taxonomy (NCBI): domain Eukaryota; kingdom Metazoa; phylum Chordata; class Mammalia; order Chiroptera; family Pteropodidae; genus Pteropus; species Pteropus alecto. Next base: position 21,037,787 of record NW_006434839.1, read on the forward strand.
ATGAAATGATTTCACATACATTTTTACATCCAACGGCAGTGACACACTCACTGTTCATACATTAAATTCTATAGGAAAATGTACATCCTTCTTATTTTGCTAGATAAGATCTGCCAAGAGTTCATGGATATAAAAAAACCTTTCATTGCAACCTGAACTCGTGAAATAACAAGGGTAAGTCATGTGCCTTTCAATAGCTTTATGGCATTAATAAAGCTATTGTCAAAAAGCATGTTAATATTGGCATGTGTACGCTGAAGTCTCACAAATTCTCCAAAATATGAACATCCAATTTGAAAACTTTACAAAATAGCCTAATGGATTTTGCAACTGAATCTACCCAGGGATGTTAAAGTACAGGATGGTTTATTTTAAGTGTACTTCTGTAGCTCTGCTCCTAGCTGACTATTCTACGCTTCTTTAATCTCAAAGAAATGCATTCTTATGAAGTTAAGCAGCTGTAGATGCAGAATGCTGATAACATTTTCTCCATATCTGAGTTACCTAAAGAAAACCCAGTTAGTGGTTATTCTACCAAATACTTGAAACATTCACATGAAATTTTAATTGATTTTCAAATAGTACAACTGTGCCGTGAATCCAACCACATAGAATATAAGCCTTAAACCTACTAGGTTTAAGCAATTGTGTCTTTTTAGACTAAAACTATGTAAAATAAAATCTGATAACTCCCTGGTGTTAGAGGTAGACAGTTTTCTTTCAAATCCTAGGTTTGGTCCTTTATTTTATTCAGCAGTGAAAGCCATGAATACAGAACAAATAACAGCTGTTACAATTCTCAACCATGACTTCTAACGTCAGAGAATTCAAAGTATGAACATAGTACACAGTAATGAAAAGTATCAAAAATTAGTTTACCTCAAAAAAGATAAATAAAACAGGTATATTCCACCAATACATAAACAGATGTTTGTGCTACAGTTAAAATTTGCTGTATACAAAAGATCATAGTCCCCATAATCTGCTTATGATAGAAGCAAGAATACATGAGCCATTTAAATTGTCAGACATTATGCTTTATAAGGTATGCACAGAAGTTCAAGCAATAAATACATACATTAGTTCAAAGCCTTACAATAGCTACGCAAAGCAGATGCAGAAAAGCAGATTTGCTATTACTAGCAAGCAATGATATAAGAGTAAAAATTCATGAAATGCATTAAAGCAACATTTTTCTTAGAAAAAGTCTGGTCATTTATGGGTCCACCAACATTTTTACATAATATGCACAATTATCAAAATACAGACCAAGCATTTCAGAAAACTCCAAAAAACCTAAAATCTATTTTCAAAGCAATTGCAGTTTTGGAGGTTTTTCTGGTATAATGTGCAAGCAGCTATTTTTTAAAATTGTATTCATATAAAACCCATGCAAAACTCTACAGATATATGCATTCTGTGGCTGAGACTTCCTTTCAAAAGTTTTGTAACTGAGGTATGCATACTTTAGCATTGTAGTCTTAGGCCACCCTCCTGATGGTACAGCTCTCACAGTTACTTTCAGTCTATCAAAGCCTTTTGAACATGCACCTGAAAGACCTATTTTCCCTTCAAATAATCCTTATAGTAGGATCCTAGATGACTGAAAACCATCTTTCATAATACCAATCTTTCCTTTGATACCATATCGTAAACTTCCTGTTCATTGATCATGACCCAAAGACAAACATAATGAAAAGTAGCAGTTACTATGACGTTCTCACGTTTCATGCAATCTGCCATAATTGTTCTAATTTTTTTTTCTTTTTTTCTTTTTTTTCTTTTTTTTTTTTTTTGCAGAGGTAGAAGCTTTCAGAAAGCCTTTTGGGTAAGTGGGAAAACCCTTTTGAAAGCCGTTATGTCCTTTTATTTGGTGTGATAGATGACTGGGTATCTCTCTAACTCTATTTGCTGACTTCAGCAAAGAATAAACAATGAGCTTAGTTTGCAGGAACCAGCTCCATCACATGGAACTGGCACATTTGTTAAGCTCTAGCAGCCACCTTCTGTCAAAACTGTTTGTAAAGCAATAACCATAATCAGGTTATGAGGTCCCTTGGTTGGGGGAAAAAGTATTATCAAGACTTGGCACAGCACATGAAAAGCAACACGTAAAGTTTCTTTGTTTTAAGCAAACATCTGACTATGCTAATTTCAACTATATCATAATACATTATCATAGTTCTGGGGTTTGGAGTTGTCAAGAAAACCAGCATTCCAACAATTTGGCCTGTGCAAGTCTTCGAAAGGGAGTGTATTGTTAGTGTTAATATCCCGTATAAGCAGAGGCAGAATTATATGTAACTTTGGTTTGACTGAAAATAAATACCATGGACTACAATTGCTATAATCTTTGCTTTCAGTGTAAAAACTCAGCTAGATCACTTTAAAATCAATATGAAATTAATTTTTGGCTTTACTAGACCTTTTATGTTTGGTTCCTACTTTTTGTTTTTTCATTATAACTTAAGATTATAAAAAATTGTACACAACAAAGATTTAGACCATACAAGACATCTTCTAACAACATGTATTCACCACTGAAAATAAGTGACTAGATGGGGGAAAACAAAAACACAATGTACTATATATAACAATATGCAATCTGCATTTGCATCAAGTACATAATCGTTTTGGTCAGTGATCCACATTTGTTGCTTTCTAGCATATCATAACTTCCACTGCAGATTTTGTTCTCACCTCTGTCTTTAATGAAAGCAAATCTTCATTACATTTAGATGAACTTTTGGCCTCAGAAGATTACTCTGTGACTGAATTAACTTTTTAGTTGTGGTTTTTGTCATATTTGATTCTTTGTTTAGGGCTAAATGAAAAGATCCCAGAGGTCATCAGAAAACAGCAGGTAGTTCATGGAAAAGGTCCCTTTGTACTAATTGAAGTTACAGAAGGCTGACCAAAGCATGTGGCTGCTTCTGTCCTTGAGCTCTTGGCCATGGTTAGAGTTGGCTTTGGTTTGCAGCTGTAGCCTTTGACTGTGTTTGCAGGTAGACAAAGCTTTATCACAAGGAGGTAAAAAGTACAGTTGTAAGATCTATGCAGATATGCAAATGTTTCTATGGTGCTTGCACAGATAATGTTAGCTTAGGATTGCACTT
>NW_006434839.1:21045902-21065032 GCF_000325575.1 Pteropus alecto
CTGTTATTTATTAAAGAATAACTTATAAATCCCAAAAGTAGGACTTCTAATATATGTGTACAACTAATTTGTAGATACTATTTTATGTGATGAATAGAAAACTAGAAATATGCAATTAGGAAAATGTATTCCATGGAGGTGGATGTGGGGATCTGTATACGTGTCTGTATGGATGTGTGTGTGCACATACCCACAGATGATTTCATTATAGTAAAAGCCTGAAATCACAACAACTGTTTATTAAGATCATTTTAAAGACAAAACTATTTTGGCTAAAATATCTACTAATTGAATTCAACTACTTCGACTAAATGTTTAATTGAACTAGACAATAATTGCAGTAAAATGACTGATGAACCAACTAGTTACTATAGTATCATGTAGGCATGTCCAGAATTTTAAACATTTATTAAATATAATTCAAGTAGTCCCAAAATACCCTCTAAAATATACAAATGAAATCTTTTAATAAGATTACTTGTGAAACTTCATATTCATTTAATGACTTATTTTTAAATATGTTTTAATTTAATCATAGTTATGAGTTGAAATTATAATTTTAGATTTTCCAGGTTCAATCTGGGATTCAGATCATTTTCGTGAATGGGAAACTCTAAGTACTGAAAATAATTAGAATAAACCTTTAATATAATAGCACCTTTTTCTAATTAGGTTTCATAAATGACCTGTGAATATTTAAAACTTTCAAGATTAAATAGCTGAATATTTCTAAACATATTGAATAGCTGGCAAGATATACAGAGATATCTAGCACTGTTCTATGGGATTATTCTCAAGTCAATTAACATTATTTTGGACATCCTATATTATTAAAGATTTGACTTCTTATGTAGTTGGTGGGTTTTAATGTTCTTGGGGCATTGAGAAGACCTAGGAGGTCTCACTCCTCTAACTCAGTTTCCTCATCCCCTGTTCCACTTCCATTGTCCCCTCAGCTGGAGCACTGCCATATCATGAGTATCTGGTTCATTTGTATTTACTGTTTTGGGTTGAATTTTATTCAAATAAAGAACCTATGGAAAGTTTCAAGTTTTGGATAATGAGGAATAACAAAAAATGTATTTTTAAAACATAAACACATAGGGATAATCTTTTTTAAAAAGGATAGCATAAAAGTATGTTCCATTGCATTCTCAATTTTAATATGCATAGAATTTATTTATTTCATTATGTCACTGCCGCGTAAAATAATTTATCTGTACTGAGACACAGGGGGATAAAATGAGATTGAGCTAAAACCCTAATCGGTTCTTTAGCCATTCTTAATAAGTAAGACTCCACCTACTCATTACAACAGTATTTCTGAATGACTTCTATTCCAGACTCAAAACACCACTCCTAAAATATCCTGTTCAGGCCCTACTCCAAGCCATTTTAATGCTGACTTCATCAGCATTTCCCTCTTCAACTCTCTGTGTGTCCACAGAACCTGGAATTCCCTTCTGCTCTGTGTGCAACCTATGTATATTTTATCTACCATTTAAGAACCAACTTTTATCTTTACATCTAAAGATTTTTTTGTTTGACCTGTCCAGCTTGCACTGACCCTCAAAAGCATTTCTTCATCATTCTGACACTCAAAATCATAGAATCTTTGAATCTTAACAATGTATCAAATGTAATTTTATTCATTGCTCTTATTTTACAGATTAGAAAACAATTGACTTTCCAAGCATTATGGTAAGTACAGGCAGAGCCAGAACTAGTATACATGCTGGCCTCTGAAAATTTCCTTGGAACCTTGTTATTCCTGCTATTCCATGTCGCCTTAATCACATGGACCATATGGATGCTTTCCAGTGGTGATCGTACTATGTCTTGCCAACTAGACTATGAACTTTACAGATCAGGAAAGCTATACACATAGCAAGCACCTAGTACACCCATGTCGACTGAATAGATAATGCGCCATTAAGTCATTAAGAGTTTCATTTGCATTAATTCTAAAAAAAGAAAAATTCTCTCTGGAATTAAATAGTTTTAGAACTCTTTCTGTCAGAGTTAGGGTTCCTGAGGTATCAGACCTAGGAAATATATCAATAAAATTCTGCCTTAAGGCTTTAGTATTAGGCTGCTAATTTACTAAAATAAATTAAAATCAAAACCAATAATTATTAATGCTCAGTATTTAATAACTGATTATCAGCAATACAATGTCTAAGAAAGAAATGAAAAGTAACAAGAGAAGTTTAAGCATACCAGGGAATAAAATTGCTTGATAGTTATAGTACTTGTGTCTATAAATTGGTGGTCTCCTTTTCAGTAAAAATAAAATTCTACTATGATTATCTATATTTATATTAGGTTTCTCATTTTTGAATCTCAAAGAGCTCCGTTTTCACTTGTCCTGCTGTATGCCAATTCAAAAAAAATGAAACACAAGGACAATACATGTCTTGGGTGAGTTGCAGGATGAATAGGAAATTAGCTTCATCTGTGGCCATTAGCAGTTATCCTTCCCTTTTAGACCCCATTATAGGATATGTGGGTCATTTGACTTACTTCTGAAAAAAAGTAGATATCACTGTAGTGTTCATTTTTCCAAATTATTCAAAGTACTACATGCTATACCACTATCGAATAATTAGATTTTCTCCTAGATTTTCTCTGTTTCATGAAAGAAAACTCTGACAATTCGTATAAAATAAAGAAATACCTTTAAAGAAACTCTCTATTCAGTGCTCACTAATTCTTCCTTATGTATCCTATTCTCCAGTAGAATAATCTAAAGCTGTTTAATTATCAGAGTGTAATTTAATACAATAGATTTTATGTATTTAATATTTTGATTAACTTGTAAGTGTAGCGTAAAGTAATACTGAATGGTTTAGGTACCTCATTTATAATCTCCAGTCATGCAGCAGTGGTTAACTGATTAATAAGATATTGTTTAAGAAAACAGTGGGCTTTGAGGATAAAATGTTTGGGTTTGAATCCTGGCTCCTCTACTCTCTAGCTATGTGACCTTGAAAAAGTTACTTAACATCTCTTTACCTCTGTTTCTACTCATAAAGCAGGGATAATAAAGTACCTACTTTACACAGTCGTTATGAGAATTAAATGATTTTTTATCTGTGTAAACCACTTGGAATAGTGCCTGGGTCATAAGTGATCAATAAATGTTAGATACAGCCATGTAGTAATTACGACCATAAATCCTTTTTGGAAGAAGGTATGGTATAAATACATGAATTAATTTTTAAATATTGTATGAGCTTAATTAGCTCTAAAAATATTTTGGCCCTTCTCTTAAAGTGAGACTTTTATTACTGTACTGAAACAGTCATAAAACAAAGATATATGTACCTCACATATCAGATGACAAGCATTAGAATTATTAAAGTAATGACTAGCTACACTTTCTTAAAAGTACATTTAAGGTAATAAAATTTAAAAGAGTAACAAAACATGTAACTACAATTATTTCAGAGAATAATTTATTAACAAATTCTTGAAAACTAAAATACTAAGCCAAAAGCCCAAGTCATGGCTCTGAACATTTTTGGACTAGCAGAGAAAAGTAAATTTCAAAGTAGAAGTGCCATCACTGAAATGGTCTGTACAGAGACCCCTACACTTATTTCCTTAGCCATCAATCCCAAGCCTCATCATTAGCTTGTCATTAAAATCATTAACATACATGCATTAAATAGTATGGGCCTACAACACATTTGCTATGCAAATTAGGGCTTATGAGGTCTGATAATATATATTCTGTTGGAAAACCTTAAATATAGTAACTCAAAGTAGACTAAAAAAATGTAAAGTTTAGAAGACATAGCAATATATATGTGTGTTAGAAAATATATTTCTCCTGACAAAAATTCTTTTATGGTGTAGATTGAGTCAAGTCCCCTGTGACTGTAATGGCATAAAAGGCATCAATCTCACTTGACAGGAAAAGCCAATAACATATTACCATTATCTCCTACTGCCAATTATTAATTTAACAAAAGTTTATTGCTTACCTTCTATAAATAAGGTGCTGTGAGAGCACTTAAATATCTATCAAAGAACTTGCAGTCAGTATGGGAGAAATATATACTTAAATAACAAGATTGCCAGCCATATGTATACTAAGAAAAGTAGCAATTAAGCAATATTGGAGGAGTTAACAGCTGGAAGAGGTTATTTGCCTCTAAGATGAATCCCAATGGATACATACTACTAATGGAATTCATTAAAGATAGTAAAGTAAGAGCAAGTTCAGATGGACAAAAGAGAATTCTTAACTATGCAGGTGATAAAACTCTCTTTGGTTTGAAGATCTATTCTGGATAGTTCGAATATTCATCATGCCATTTTGAAATTTATGCATTGATCCCTTTAGTTATGATTTAAGATCTCTTACAGATTAAACTGCAGTCATTAATAGAGCCTTTAATGATAAGTAAAGTAGAAGCTACTTCAAACAAATAGAATCAGTTGTTTCTAGGAGTAAAACAGATAACATTTGGAAGACTGAGGACTTAATTTTTTGTTTTGCATTTTTTTTAACTTATGAACAAAAAGAAGAAAGAACTAGTGGAGTCACTGATTTTTTATTCTCATTTGTGAAATCTTGAATAGAGAATAATAAGTAGACTTATTTTTCCTTATGACAGGAATCTATGAAGCTTGGATTGGATGATGTTCTAGCCATTCATTTATTTATCAAGTACCTAATACATGCTGGACATTTGTATTATTACAAGAGAGTAAACACATTGGCACAGGGCACAGAGAGGCACAGATAGAAGTAAACATGTTTACCTTGATAGTCGCTTTAGTTCTTCTAAACCTGATAAAATATGTCATATTCCTTTATATGGATTTGGAAGTAACTTCATCTTTGATTTTAAAGAAAATTATCCATTTGGTAAATGATGGATATCTTTTCAAACTAGAATCTATGAATCTATTGCAAACAGTATAAAAATATTCTTTCCATTAAAACTGAAGATTTATAATTCAAGTATTCCTTTTAGTCCATTACTTACTATTAACTATGGAAAAAGAGTGATTTATGTTTCCTGCTTAAAGAAGGCATAGCCACCTCCTACTTTGATATAATTTACACTTGGGAGAATTAGAAAACTATATGGAACGTCTTTAGAAAATTGGAGGGAAAGTATTTAGTGATGGAGAGTTGTGAAGTTTGTTGCTATTCCCTGACAGAGAGGTACAAAGTTAGTAACTAAGATGAAATTACTTCTAGAAGGGTAAAAGTTACTTCTTGTTAAAAGTGAAAAAAAAAATCAATTCAATAGACATTATCTGCAAACCACTGGACTAGGGGCTCATGTGGGCAATAGTTCCTGTTCTCATAGAGTTTTCAGTCTACTAGAGGATGTAAGACATATACATACATAACTTTGATACCAGGCAAAATGTGACCCATACCATAGCAGACAAAGTGTGATGAAAGAAGGGAGAAGAATTTTGGCAATGCAATCAGTTAGTGCTCTATGAAGGAGGGAGCCATCACTTCAGGTAGGCTTTGAAATATATGAAAATGCTCATTATGCAGAGTTGAGGAAAAGGGCATTCTGAGTGGAAATGAGAAAAATGGAGAATCTCAGATGTGTTGTAGGGATCCCAAGAATGTGTAGAGGCCATGGAGAGAGACGAGTTGGTAATAAAGAAATGTTAGAAAGTAGAACGAGGTCAGATGGTGAAGGGTCCTTGAGTTGCATTTTATGGAGTTTAAAATTTACTCTCTGCCAGCTGAAGGGCTATTGATGGGTTTTGAGCACAGCAGTGAAAAGATAGAAGAGTTTTAGGAGGATTAATTTGCAAAGCATAGTTGAAGTTTAGGCCACTGGAGGTAGGAGCTTACTAAGTTAAGAGCTTACTAAAAACGTGTAATAAGGTAATGATGGTTAGGACTAAGGTGGTAGGATTAGAAACAGTGAAGAGAAGAGAAGAATTTAGGCTACAGGCTGTGGAATAAAGCATTTTGCACCTATTACTCTTAAATTCACATGTATGCAAAATAGTTCCCTTTTGTAGTCTACCAAGGTGATAGAAGGACTCAAATTTATTAAAAATTCTAAAATTTAAAATAGAAGATTACTCTTTAAAATGCACATGCAATTTTGATAATCTTTATATATGTTGTTTTAATTGTTCAAGAAGGAAGGAAAACAGATCCCAGAAAGCTTGGATATTAGAAAGTGAAAGATGGGAAGTTCTTGAAAACAAATTTCTCTACAGTCTTCATTGTGATTAAAATATTTGCAGTAGCAATGGCCACATTCATAAAAGCTGTTGATGCTTCTTCTCTGAAAATTTTGTTTACTTTAATTTTCAGTGTTATGTCATTTTAAAGAAAAAAATACTTTAAATCTGAATATTATGAAAAAACATCTAATATTTCCAGAGATAAGTAGCAAAAAAAGAAAAGAGATAAGCCTCTTTAAAATCAGGTAACATATACCTTTGAGTGTCTTGCTAAGAATCTCCAAATAATTGGTGAATTTTTAAAATGCCCCTACCTTATCATCATTTTAGAGATTAATGAACTTTAAGATATGGTTCCCAGATTTCTGTTTCATCCTGCAGGTATTCTTCTCTTGGTAGATTACCCATGCCAAGGCAGAGGAATTATCTATTATCTGAATGAGACTCATGCTTTATATCTTAGCCACCTTTGCTCATATCCCCAAATCCTTTGCACCTAACCTCTTTCTTCATCTCTGCTTAATCTTAGATTGAAAAATATAAGATTGCTATTTTTGTAAGCAAAAACAAATATTAGTAATTTCATAAAATTTAACCTAAAAATCCATTTTGTGTTAAGCCTAACTCAAAGCTACCTCTCTACAAAGCCTTTTTCTGACTCTCCATGTGCATGCATACACTTAAGTCTTTGAATTCGCAAGTTGGTTATAACTCTCTTTTTTCCTTTATTTGGTACCTCTCATTATCTATGTGCATATACATCCCTCTATTAGAGTTTTACCTCTTTGTAGATACAGATCATCTGCCAGTTTCCAGCAGAGTATGTTGCACATAATAGGTGCTCAATAAATGTTTATTCAACTAAATAAATGGAACTCATCTCTTTTCCATTCAATCTACCAAGCCTCTACTAGAAGGAAATGCAGAATAGTAGTTAATTTTTATACTGTAGTTTAATCTCAGCTTTACTGCCCACCCTCAGTAATGGTTATGTAACAAAAACAAAAACAGGACTAGCTACATTAATAGACTGACTTGTTGCCTAAAAAAGTATTGCTTATTTAGTTGTAAAATTTATAAGTACCTAAGGCCCAGTAGAAGGCAGATGAAATGTTAATGTTTACCTGTACCCTAAAGCAAAGAGTCAAATTATAATGGGAAATTTTATCTTTTTAGAATGTGATCACACGGTATCAGCATATTCCCCAGAGAAATGTAAATTCTGTTCATTTTCTCCTTATTCAGGACTAAGTAAAAGGTCCTATAAACTGTTCCCATTTTTCTTTAGAATAAAAAATAGTACAATGAATAAAGTTCTCTTAAATTGAGATGTTTAAAAAGCATATAAGCCTTGTTCTTAGAGTCCACTTATAAGTTGAAACCATGCTACTGTATGTATTTCTGGTGATCACATTGTAAAGTATAAAAGTGTCACATTACTATATTGTACACCTGGAACTAATATAACCAATATAAGATTGTATACTTAAATTAAAAATAAATAAATAAAAAGTATTTAAGTCAATAAACAGACTATAGATAGAATCATGTGTTTCCTTATTTAGATATTATCAAATATAATAATCAAGCTATTTATAAAGTGTCATCATTTATTAGAAACTCAATGTATAAATTTGATTGGCCCTTTCAAAAATACAATTTAATTAATATCATGAAACTAATGATAAAAATTTTGTCTTAAATGTTATGATAAATGTCAACAAATGCTGTAAAGAAAAGCTAACAATTAATGGCTCATATCTATGACACGGGGCAATTTTAGGCAATGTAAAAGTAAATTTTATCAAATCTTTAAAAGTCAAAACTAAATTTAAGACTATATTAAAATTGTTTTTATGTGGTTTACTCATTATAAGAGAAACCTTACACTTTTTCTTCTGATAATATTAGTTATTTGAGAAATTTTTAAAACATTTAACATAATGTACAAAGGGATATAATACACCTTTTAAAATTTGATAAGAATAATTTTTAATCTTTTCCCCAGACCTAGCACATTTGAAAGATATCACATGCTTCTTTCAGTAACTGTGGATCATTACTATACAAAAATGTTACTCCCAGATAATACTGAAAAACCTATTCCCAGAAATGGCACTAGTATCCTAATGCTTTGATTTTACTATGGAAAGGCATTTTATTTGACCAAATATAGCAATTTTTATCCAGTAAAATGAACTTATACATACAGTACTTTGAGAAACATATTGAGAAAGACTAGTAGAACAGAAGTCCTATAACTAAGGACATACAGAAGAAACCACAAGGAGACTGGTAGGAGGGGCAGAAACATGAAATGGGCTGGCTACACATCCATGTGTGGTGATTGAGAATCCAGAGGGATATCTCAGCTGTAGAGGACCCCTCTGAGAAGCAAAGGGTCCCGGTCCCATACTGGGCTCCCCAATCTGGAGTACCAGTGCTGAGAAGAGAGGTCCCCACATCTGGCTGTGACAATCAGCAGTGATTCTGTCCATCTGGCTGAGATGAAAGGCTGCTGGAAACCCAGGCATCCTCTTAAAGGGCCCCTGAACAGACTCTTTCACTCCCAGGACTTATCCTGGTTTCTTGCAAAGGGATGGTGGCTCAGGAGGTACCAGAGACATACAGGGAGAAACAGAGTTGTGTAACTTCAGGACAAGGGCTGGAGGGACAGTTGCCATTGTCCTTGTATTGAGCCCTCTTCTTGTACAGACTGCAGGCTCAGTACAGCAAAATCTGAATCTGCCTTGGCCAAGTGAACTCTGCTGGCTCCATCCTGATGCCAGCCCACACAACTCACACACTACTTGAAGCTATTCAGGCAACAGGCAGCTGGCGCTGGACCTTGCTGCATTCTTTCTTGGACAACTCTCAGGAGTCCGCAGGCCCCAGGAGGGCAGCAGCTGACCTTGGTGTGCTCTGAGACTTTTGCCGAGTGGCCCCAGGCTCACTACTGAAACCAAATCTCAATCTCTATTAACCTGGTAAATACCACTAGCCTCACCATGGTAACTCACTAAGAGCCTGCTTCATCCAACTAGCTTACCTCCCAAGGCTCTTTCAGTGACCGAGACATACAGGCAGCCAATGGGCAGCAGCAGGCATCGGGGTTCCCTGGGCATTTTGTTCAGTTGCCCTAGGCCCAGTGGTAGCCTGCCTTGATTTGCAGCATGGCCTCTCCCAAACATCTCCAGGTCCAAGCACAGGCAGTGACCAACCGCAAATTGCTAAATAGCTCCAACCAGGTAGCACCTAGCAGGTCACAGGCAGTGACTGACCTTGGCCTGCACAGAAGCCCCACCCAAGAGGCCCAAGAACCAACACTTCTTGTGGCTCGCTTCAGATGACAGCAGAGCACCACTTTAGGTTAGCCCTATAAGCAGCATACCCAAAGGGTAGTCTCAGAAGACACCAGAGCCACTTGGGCAAATCATGCTCCATGGGGTCAGCCCTTACACAGCAGCTCATACACTATGGTTGATCTGATCCTTACAGCCAGTCAGCCTGAAGGTCAATCCCACCCATTGATGTGCCAATAGCAATCACGGCTCAACTACACACAACAGAAGGGCACACAACAACCCATGCAAGGATCACTTCTGGAGGACTCAGAAAGAGTGATTAGGGAAACTGTGCCACTGGGCCTTCTAAAACACCTACTACATAAGACCACCCTGCCAAGACTAGGTGACACAGCAGATCTACCTAATACATAGAAACAAACACAGGAAGGAAGTCAAAATGAGGAGACCCATACAAAAGAACACAAAACTCCAAAAAAGAGAACTGAACAAAATGGAAGCAAATAATATAGAGTTTGAAACACTGGTTATGGGACGCTCAAGGAACTTAATTTCAACAAAGAGGTATTAAGCATAAAACAGGACATTAAAATCATTAAAAAAAAAAAACACCTAAAAATGAAAGCTACAATAAATAAAATGAAGAATACACTAGAAAGAATTGACAACACATTAGATGAAGCAGCTTACTGAACTGACAATTTGGAAGATAAAGTAGCAGAAAATATTCAATAAGAAACAGCAAATAAAAAAAAGAATTTAAAAAATTGAGAATAGTTTAAAGAACTTCTGGGACAATATCAAACATACCAACATTTTCATCATAGGGGTACCAGAAGGAGGAGAGAGCAAGGAATTAAAAATCTATTTGAAGGAATAATGACAAAAAGCTTCCCTAACCTGGCGAAGGAAATAGACATACAAACCCAGGAAGTGCGGAGTCCCAAATAAGATAAACTCAAATGGCCCACATTAAGAAACATCATAATTAAAATGTTAAAAGTTAAAGACAAAGAGAATTTTAAAAGCAGCAAGAGAGAAGCGGTCAGTTACCTCTAAGGGAGCTCCCAAGCGACTGTCAACAGAAACTTTGCAGGCCAGAGGGATTATCATGAAATACTCAAGTGATAACTAGCAAGGACCTAAAACCAATATTACTCTACCCAGCAAAGCTAATATTTAGAACCAAAGGACAGATAAAGAGCTTTCCAGACAAGAAAAAGCTAAAAGAATTCATAACCACCAAACCAGTATTACAAAAAATGTTAAAAAAACTTCTATAAGAAGAAAAAAAAATAAAAAATATGAATAATAAAAAGGCAATAACTACATATCTATCAATAATTACTTAAATGTGAATGGATTAATTGCTCCAATCAAAAGAATAGAAGTGGCTGAGTGGATAAGAAAACAAACCCACAGATATGCTATCTACAAGAGATCCACTTCAGATAGAAAGACACATATTGACGGAAAGTAACGGGATGAAAAAAGGTATTTCATGCAAATAGAAACAAAAAAAGTTGGGATAGCAATACTTATATCAGACAAAACAGACTTTAAAACAAAGTTATAATAAGAAATAAAGTAGGACATTTCATAATGATAAAGGGATCAATCCAACAAGAGGATATAACCCTTGTAAACATTTATGTACCAAACATAGGAACACCTAAATCAATAAAGCAAATATTAACCCACATAAAGGAAAAGACTGACAGCAATACAGTAATAGTAGAAAACTTAAACACTCCATTGACATCAATGGATATTCCAGACAAAAATTTCAACAAAGAAACAGTGGCCTTAAATGAGACATTACACCAGATGGAATTTATTGGTGTTTTTAGAGCATTACACCCCAAAGCAGCAGAATATACATCCTTTTCACATGCACATAAAACATTTTTTCAAGATAGACTACATGTTAGAACATAAATTTAAGAAGATTGAAATAATAACAAACATATTCTCTAAGCAGGATGGTATGAAACTAGAAATCAATTGCAAGAAAAAAACTGAAAAATATACAAATACATAGAGGCTAATAGAACGCTACTAAACAATAAATGGGTTAACAATGAGATCAAGGAAGAAGCCAAAAGATATCTTCAGACAAATGAAAATGAAAGCACAATAACCCAAAATCCATGGGACATGGTGAAAGCAGTCAAAAGAGGAAAATTCATAGCAATACAGGCCTACCTGAAGAAACAAATAATCTCAAATAAACAATCTAATCTCACACATGAATGAACTAGAAGTAGAACAGCAAACAAAGCCCAAAGTTAGTAGAAGAAGGAAATAATAAAGATCAGAGTGCAAACAAACAAAATAGCCTAAAAAAATCAATACAAAAGATCAATGAAACCAAGAGCTGGTTCTTTGATAAGATAAACACAATTGATAAACTTTTAACTAGACCTGTCAAGAAGAAAAAAAAAAGACAAGATCTAAATAAATACAATCAGAAATAAAGAAATGACCACTGACACCATAGAAATACAAAGAATTATAAGAAAATACTACAAACAATTATATGTTAACAAATGGGTCATCTGGAAGAGACAGATAAATTCCTAGAAACGTATAATCTTCCAAGAGTGAATTAAGAAGAAACGAAATCTGAACAGACTGATTACTAATAATGAGATCAAATCAGTAATCAAAAAACTCCCAACAAATAAAAGTCCTGGACCAGATGGCTTCACAGTTAAATTTTACCAAACATTCACAGAATTAACGCCTACCCTTCTCAAATTATTCCAAATAATTCAAGAGAAGAAAAGGCTGCCAAGCTCATGTTAGGAGACCACCATTACGCTAATTCTAAAACCAGACAAAGACATTACAAAAAATGAAAATTATATGCTGATATCCTTGATAAACATAGATGCAAAAATCCTCAACAAAACATTAGCAAATCAAATTCAACAATACATTTAAAGGATCATGCACCATGATCAATTGAGACTTATTTCAGGAATGAAAGGATGGTTCAGCATCCACTAATCAATCAATGTGATAACTACATTAACAAAATGAAGGATAAAATCACATGACCATATCAAACAATGCAGAAAAAGCATTTGACAAAATCCAGCATTCATCTTGATAAAAATTCTCAGCCATGTGAGAATGGAAGGAAGCATATCTCAACATAATTAAGGCCATATATGACAAATCCAGAGCTAACAGCATACACAATGGTGAAAAGATAAAAGTGTTTCCCTAAAGATCAGAAACAAGACAGGAATGTGCAATTTCACCACTTTTATTCAATATAGTATTGAAGCCCTAGTCACTGCAATCAGACAAGAAAAAGAAATAAAGGCATCTGAATCAGAAAGGAAGAAGTAAAACTGTCTTTATTTGTAGATAATATAATACTATATAGAGAGAACTCTAAACATTGCACCAAAAACTATTAGAACTAATAAATGAATTCAATGAGGTAGCAGGATACAAAATTAGTATTCGGAAATTAGTCGTATCTTTACATAGCAATAACAAACTATCAGAAAGAGAAATTAAGAAACAATCTCATTTACAATGCATCAAAAAACAAAATAAAATACATAGTAATTTAACCAGATAGGTAAAAGACCTATACTCAGAAAAGTATAAGACAATGAAGAAAGAAATCGAACAAGATACAAACAAATGGAAGCATATACCATGCTCATAGGTAGGAAAAATTAACCTTGTTAAAATGTCTTAGATTCAATGCAATCTCTATCAAAATACCGATGACATCTAGTTTCACAGAACTAGAACAAATAATCCTAAAATTTATATGCAACCACAAAAGACCCTGAATAGCCACAGCAATCTTGAAAAAGAAGAACAAAGTCAGAAGAATCATGCTACCTGGTATTAAACTACGCTATCGGGCTATAGTAATCAAAACAGCATGGCACTGGCAAACAACCAGACATATAGATCAACAGAACAGAATAGCGAGCCCAGAAATAAATCCACACCTATATGGTCAATTAACCTATGACAAAGGAGACAAGAATGTACAATAAAGATAGTCTCTTTAATAAATGATGTATGGAAAACTAGACAGATAAGTGTTAAAAATGAAACTAGACTACCTTATTACACCATATACAGTAAATTCAAAAAGGATTAAAGACTTAAATGTGAGACCTGAAATTATAAAACTCTTAGAAAAAAACATAGGCAATGAACTCTCTGACATTGCTCACAGTAGTATTTTTTTTCTGATATATCTCTTTGGGCAAAGGAAACAAAAGTAAAAGTAAACAAGTATGACTACATCAAATTAAAAAGTTTTTGCACACAAAGGAAACATCAACAAAACAAAAAGACAATCTACTGAATAGGAGAAGATATTTGCCAGTGATAAATCCAAGAAGGCATTAACACACAAAATTTACAAAGAACTCATACAACTCAACATCAAAAAAATGAACAATCTATTTAAAAATGGGCAGAGGACCTGAATAGACTTTCCTCCAAACACAAGACATACAGATGGCCAACAGACATATAAAAAGAAGCTCATGTCACTAATCATAAGAGAAATGCAAATTAAATCCACAATGAGATATTACCTCACACCTGTCAGAATGGCTATCATCAATAAATCAACAAACAACAGGTGTTGATGAGAGTGTGGAGAAAAGGGAACCCTCGTGCACTATTGATGGGATTGCAAATTGGTACAGCCACTATAAAAAACAGTATGGAGGGTCTTCAAAAAATTAAAAGTAGAACTATCTTATGACCCAGAAATTCCATTTCTGGGTATTTATCCAAAGAAATACAACAGTAATTCAAAAAGATATATGTACCTTTATGTTCACTGCAGGATTATTTACAATAGTCAAGATATAGAATCAACGTAAGTGCCCATCAATAGATGACTAAATAAAGAAGAGGTGGTACATATATACAATGGAATACCACTCATCCATAAAAAAAAAATGAAATTTTACCATTTGTGACAACATGGACAGACTTAGAGGATTTTATGCTAAGTCAATAAGCCAGAGCAAAACAAATACCATATGATCTCACTTATATGTGGTATCTAAAGAATAAGAATAAACAAACAAACAAAACAGAAACAGACTAATAGATAGGGAGAACGAACTGATGGTTGTCAGATTGGGGGTGTGGGGGGAGGTTTGGGAGGCTGGGTGAAAAAGTTAAATCAGAAAGCAGAAATTTGTAGTTACAAAACAGTCATGGCATAGGAAATATAGACAATAATATTGTAATAACTGTGTATGGTGCCATGTGGGTACCAGAGTTTTCAGGGGTATGGATCAATTCGGAAATTATATAAATGTCTAACCATTATGTTATCTACCTGAAAAAATGTAAAATAACACAGAACATCAACTGTAATTGTAAAATAAAAAAAGGAAAAAATGAAATAAAGCAAACAAAATACTAAGACAAAAAAGAAACATATTGGATGTGTTGAAATGTGCAGCCCTTAATCCATGCATCTATTTCCCACTCTATACATATTGGTTCAAGTCCTTGATTTTAAAGTTTCTTGATCCTTACTTCTACTTCACTTAATTTAGATAACTTTAACTTGCATGGGGTATATTGGTTAACTCTAATAGAAATTGTTTATAAACATATGAAATTTTTTTATCTCATTTATTGTTATTTCCTACTTGTTGGTTAATGACTTTTAAAAGTATCAGAATAGACTTGAGTATTGCTACAGGCTAACGCTGTCCATTGCATTCCATATGTTTGGACTATAGCATGAAAATTTTCTAATTAAAAGAAACTACTCAGATAATGGGTTTTTCTTTTAACTGTGTACAATGTTTATTCAGCACTTGGCACAAAGCTGTTGAATAAATAATGGTAACTACTAGTATGTAAACATTTAAAAATCAAAGTACATGATTAGCACATTAACTATCAATTTCATATGTGTTTGAATAAATTTTTATTCAAATAGTTCAAATTTGGTAATGACAAAACCCTCATACTTAACTATATAAGCATCCTTGTTTTAAAGATGTAAAATAAATTCTAAAACATAAGCACAGGATCCTTCATTAAGCTGGAAAAATTTGGTTTCATGAGACTCAATTTTTAGTTTTGTTTGTTATTTTTGAGTAGCTAACTTCTTTTGACTGATATTTTAAAAAATATATTAACATCAAACAAAACTTTTCAAGTCATTTTTGTTCAAAGAAGTTCGATAGGAAAACTGGTGAAATTTAGAAAGCATATTAAAAATTAAGATTGTGGAAATTCAATTTTACTCATTTCCTTCTAGTATATATACAATGAAATAATATATTTATATCTGGAATCTAATGGTTGATTTATAAAAATTACAAGTTTAGTTATCTCCATTTTTATAGTCAGACTAAAATGAGAAACAATTCATGTTTCTTAAACATTTCTAATATTTTGTTTAGGTAGTATATTAGTTTTACATATCACAGAAATAAGCTAAGAAATGAAACTAAAGTTATAAATGGAAAAATTTACTTTTAAAAGAAAACATTTTGTTAGTATTTTTAAAAGTGAGATTATCTTAGGCTAATTGGAGATATGTATGGAGTAGAAATATATAAGGTTATTTATATAGTCATAAAATTATTTAATTCATTTTACTTAAGATTTTATTCTTTTGAAGCATTACTCCTGATATCTCCCTCTGAAATCTAAATTTTATATTCTAAATTTAAGCACAGATTAGAGAAATATTTAATTCTTGTTTATAGACATGAATAAAAGTCCATCTAAATTAAAAACAACTAGAAACAATAACTTAGCTCTTACTTTATCAATTAAGAAATTATAAAAAATTCTTTACTAGTATGGTTCAATATTTTTCTAACTTATTATTTTCTTTTGTAAATTAAAATAATATTTACAACAAAAATTCTAGTGTTGAATGAATTGATCTTTGTTTTTATTTGGAATAGTTTATGGATAGCTGCCATTAGGACAGTACTCAGAATCATCATTCCAGTTCAACAGATAAAAATTCTGCTTATTTCTTGATGAAAAGGGAAATATCTATTCCCAGAAATGTGCAACCATTAAAAGAGTATAGAAAAATATACGTGAACAGATGATTCCTCAATTCCACATATACCTTGTATAGTTTGCTTTAGAAAACTATAGAAAATGCTCTACTGAATTTCCAGTATCTTTTCACCCTGACTAAGGATAAACGGCCAAATGAATTTTAAATTTTCTTCTTAAAGTCTGAATACAACTTTAATCCTAATATATTTAATAAATTTTATAACTCTCATTCTATTTTCTTTAAAAATTCATTTAGTGTTTGATTGCAATGGAATATTATTTTCAGATAATTATATTAAAAGTTTCTCTTCTAAGATATATTGTCAGTCTTAAGGATACAGTTCATAATTCTACCCTATATCCCAACAGATCTGACCTTGAGGTGGAGATCCAAAGTGCCACTTAAAGTCAACAAGAGTTCTAAGAAATATAACAAAAAGAAGTCCTAAGAAATAGAAAAAATATATTTTAAAATGCCTGCATATATATGTATATCAAAATTTCTCTCAGATTTCTTGCCCTACCTTTAGCATTATATTAAAATTTATTCAAATTTATTCAACATTGTTTAAAGAAAGTGAATTTTACATGATTTCAAGGCTTATTCCCAAATGGTTTCAGATAGTTCTGCTGTAGTGCTGATTAAAAAACACAATGACAAAATTCTTTAAGATTTAACATTCCATTCGATTTATAAAAGCGATAGCTGTGACCCAAATGGCTGTAATAAAATTAAAATATAGATGTAATTTATTTGATTATAGATGAGTACAAATGGATTGTGCCCAATCTCAGAATCAAAATAGTTTCTTGTTGAGATACAATTTGTACCATTACATTTTGTGTCTCAGAAATGGAAACTTTCAACAAACTTTCAGCTATGGATCTTAGGACCTTTATATTTCTTATCTCTTGGTGAGAGAAATAAAAGAAAGCTAAATTACATCTTGAAACCTGCCCATTCAATCAACTTTGCTGCTGTTCCAAAACTCCTTTGAACCATTCATCCCAAAATTGTGTTTTTGCCTGGTTCCTCGGACTAAGCTTCAGTCAAAATGTCAGGATAGGTTTATGGAAACACAAAGCGTGCATCCCCATTTCTCTCTAATTCCCTCCTTGATACCTTGAGTTCTGGCTGTCTGATCTTGACCTCAAAGTCCTATAATGGTGCTGTATGGCTATGACTAGCCACCATCTTACGTTGTGGCTCACCCATTTTTCTGGAATGTTGTTTATTTCCCTTTGCCAACTTGCCCCGAGGAGATGCTGCCCCTTCACTGCTGGCTCTTGGTGAAGCTGTCTCTTGGATATCTTTGTGGGATATTGCTCTCCACCAGGATTAAACATAGTTCATGTCATTGGGTCTGTCTAATCTCTGAGACTGGCTACTCTGCTAGAACTATTCCTTTGCTCAAATTAAACTCTTATGACTGACTCAATGTTCAGTTTTCTCCTGCACTATGCTCAGTTATGCTCTGTTAGTTCCAAACATAAGAATGGAATAGGGAGTAAAAACGATATTTACCTTTTATTCTAAATGTATTGCATTATATCTTTCTTTGACTTGCTAATTAACAGGGACCTTAGATTTAATGTTACAAAAGTAAATTTATCAACAGTTAAGATAACAGTCTGTGACCAATGATTACTTTTGCTGCTGCCTTTTAAGTGTCTTGCTGATGTTACTCCATTTTCAGTTTTCAAAGACTAAGACAATGTTGAGCAAACTAAAGAATGTTAATTTCCACTAGTTATGTTAAACTATTTGGTGATCTGTTTTTTATATAAATAAATTTTGTCATAATGAGAGAAACTGCTGATGGAATGTAGGAACGCTGAGATAAAGTTTTAAACTATGATTTTTGTGCCAAACAATTTTAATATATTGTGATACTTATGTGACTGATCAATTATAAATTTTGCCAAAGTGGTTAAAAATGCATACACTTTTAACATTTATTAAAATATAGTCTCTTATCATGTAAATCATCTTCATATTATATCTGTTCTGAACTGATTGCTAACTTTATATAATAAATGTCTTTTGTCATAAAATGCCTATTCTCACCAAATATACATCCAGTTTCTAAGCCCTATGTCAAAAGCTGAAGTTAAAACACAATATGAGTATGTAAAAACCTTCAATTTTCTCTAGTACTAGAATTAGAAAAGAATTAATATTGAATAGCAATATTCATTTTTTTTAACAATTTAACAATTCAGTCCATGGTTTTTTGACCCTTAGAGAAAGAAAATTTCTAAGACTCAACTAGTGTTAGTGCAAATGAAGATGTATCTTCTAATGAAGTGTCTTCTTTAGATATAAAACAGAAGCAGTAAGCGACAATACTGTCAGCTAAAAGTTTTCTGACATACTTTGCCTAAATTGTGTGGATTCATATCATTTGTATAGTTCTATAAAAATCCTTCAAAACCCTATAGGAACCCACAAATTTCCACAATTGGCACGGTGGGGATATAACACTTTTCAGCTGAAGGCACTGTACCTCTGGGAGGATCTTTTTATTAAGAGGAACTAGAATGAGTTATAAGTGCCACATATGGGGACTGGAATAATGTAAAAAAGAACAGCAG
>NW_006434839.1:21065055-21072555 GCF_000325575.1 Pteropus alecto
AACTTAAAAAAAAAGATGAGATGATAAAGAGCTGGCATAATCATAAGTTCTCTACAATCACTTTGGAAAGAGATCTCAAAGCTAACTAGCAAAGTTAATGAAAAGTTTAGAGATTAAATAAAAATGGAATTAAATCAGAATAAAAATTATGAGGCCCAGAAATGTTAGGGGGAAAAAAATAGGTGACTGAAAAGCTGTGAATTAGAAAATCTGTGAAAACATATGTAAAGCAAAAAAAAAAAAAAAGTCTTTATGTTTAGAGCTTCATAATGCATCTTAATGATCCCAAATATCAGCAAAAATAGTGCAGGTTTAACAGTCATTTAGACAACCAGATGGAGCATTCCAATTGCTTAAATTGTCAGTCACTTTCAACTGCTTTCTTCTGAAATACAGAGTCAATTTCAAATGCTTTTGTCCACAGACAGATCTAAGATCTGTAGGGATTTTATACAAAATATCACCAACCGAAGGTGCAGGGGGCTGCAAATTCTACATGTGCCTACAAATAGCGATGTAAATTTTAAGACAGCCAAAGAGAATAGAAGAAAGGTAATATTATATACATAATAATTTCATTATGTTTCATGACAATTCACAATTTATATTAGATTTTCAAAACTGTTTTATAAAATGGGAGTCTGAAAATTCCTTTTCACTGTCTTTGCTTGCAAACTATTATTTCCAGGAGAGGCTGAAGTTTATTATTGGAATGATAATAACAACTGGGGTTCTCAAGAGGGAGAGGACGTTATAAAAATGATTGAGACATGAGATGCACAGAAAGTTCTAGGGCATGTAGAATATGTGTTCAAACATGTTAATCAAAAAGATGGATGTGATCTCCATTGCAGTCCTGAAATAATCCTACACCACTCATTTCACGTGATGCTTCAGTCTTTGATTTCCTTACCCTAAAGTTTTGGCTTCTAAAAATACAACAAATGTATTTTCTAGTCTTATATAAACCATATTAACATTCTGGTTTTACACAGATCATTAACTCTCAAACTTCAAATATTTGCTTTAATAAGATGGAGAAAATAATAATCACCAGCAACTAATATAGAATATTAGCAAGTAGAACTATGAAGTGACATAGAGGCTAAGAGGATTCAGGAATGAAACATAAGAAATGATCTGAAAACTTAACAGCAGGAGACTCTAATAATCAGAAAAGGAAACAACATGACAATGGAAGGCTCTGTACGTAAAGCCCTCAATACAAAACCAGCTCAGGAAGAACATTCATTTTGATCTCTAGAAACAAAATTTGGAAATAGAAAACTGAGAATTTCATTTAATATTTTTGCAAGGGAAAAAAAAGTGAATCTGAGTCAAATTATTGAGAGTAAGGAGAAACAACTGCTTAATAAAAAAAAAAAAGTGAGTTGAACTAAATATTTCTTTTTGCCTCAAGTTTGGAAGGAGACAGGAAATGAATTGATTTTACCACTACGAGTTCACCTTGCAGGTCTTCTCTCAATGTTTTCTTTTCTTTTCATTCAAGTCTAACACATGGGAAAAGAGAGTACATTTACTTTATTTCCACCTGAACACAAGCATCAATCCTAACTCTTTAAGTAGCTTTTTAAGAGGCAAAGATCGATATAAAATAGAAATCTAAAGTAATTTTATCCATACTCTATAGAATTCTGAAAATTCAGGTAATCAGAGAATAGTGGCACTGAGCTACATAAAGGAAGAACATTATAAATCATAATGACACAGCTCAGGCTCTTAATGGAAGTATCCTTTACATTTGTTCAGACCATGATGGCTCTAGAATTCTTGTAACAGCAGTAGAAAATAAATATTTTTAAAAATCTATTTGACTGAAAAGAGTCAAAACAAGTCTCAAAAAACAAATTTCTTTTTATATAGAATCTATGTTATTCCACCTGGCTTTAAAGTTTCCTACTCTTTCCTAAAATCTCCTTGAACATTCATCAGACTTTTACTGCATTGATCCCAATATATTTTTTTTTTCTTTTTCAATTCACCTTCAGTAAAATAACTAAAATTTAACAAGGTCTGAGAGGATAATCACAAATGAGGTGAAGAGGACTGCCACCTTCTATTCACATAAATTCAGACAATTATAATATACATATTAACTTTTTTCTTTTTCAATTCACCTTCAGTAAAATAACTAAAATTTAACAAGGTCTGAGAGGATAATCACAAATGAGGTGAAGAGGACTGCCACCTTCTATTCACATAAATTCAGACAATTATAATATACATATTAACTAAATATTTAACAAGTATACTCTACCAATATTTAGAAAGATCTCTGCTCCCTCATAAAGATGAACACTATCTTTAGTTATCCCATTTATCTAAAATCTCTTATTCTCCCTTCTTCTTCAGGGTTCTAAGACAATCTTGGATTTTACTCTTGTAGGTATTTCCTCGTGAAGTCAAACCATGTCATGCTGTCACCTCCCATTTGATTCTTCCTAATTAGTATCAGATGATTACTGACTGCTTATTTTGTATGGTATAATGAGTTAGGGGGTTCATATACTATATTATGTCTAAATATAATCTCTGTCCTTAAGTTAGAGATATCTGCAAAAAAAGCATGTACCCATGCACAAACATATACACGCTCATACACACACTGTGTTAGTTCTGGATAGCAGTACAAGGAGTAAGCCCTTCAGAAGTATAGAGTGTGGGTCCTGACAGCAAAACTACTTGGGAAAGCCAACTTGAAAAATAGGACTAGACCCTTAAAGAAAGGTGGAATTTAGATGAGAGAAAGAAAATGAAAACCAGAAAAGAGTAAGGGCAGAAAGGCAAATAGTTAAGGCAAAATAAATGCACTAGCTTGGCAAAAGCCTTTATTCAAGGCACTGTAAAAGTTGGAGTGAAGGGAAAGTATTAAATATGGGACATCAAAATGAAAAATATGGATGATAATTTGGCATCTCTTGTTTCCCCCAAAATAATCTATAAGAAGCACTAACCGATAGCTATTCTACTCTACTAAAGCGTCAAAATATCTTCTCTACCAACCTCAAGAATAATTCTATACTCTACTGTATAGAATTTGGCTATTTTGGAGTTGAATAAAAATACTAAAAAAAAAAAAAGTTTAAGTTTTGTTTTGTCCTGAATCTAGGACATTTATGTTCTTGGATTCAGCAAGTAAAATGCTGAACTTGTCATTTTCCTTCTTGAACCTCTCTCCTCTTGTGTTTATGATTGCTTCTAAAGTTGTTATTACTTTTCCTAATTTTTCTCTTTGTCCCCGGCATTCAATCAGTTGTCTTGTTCTGATATTTCTTTGTATAGACTTCCTGTATCAATTCCTTGTTTTTCATTCTCAGTCTTGTAGTTAAGATAGATATTAGATACTGCAAGAATTTCTTCTGCTTCCCGTCTCTTTTAACTCCAGCATATCCTACCATGCACAAGCTTCATTTGGTCATGGCTCATCACGTTTTCAGATTACTCTACGTAAAGCACAGCTCTGTAAAACTCAAGCTCATAACATTAACAGGCTCTGTTCTGACTAAAACAAACCTCATAGCTTAATATCTGAGAAATTCAACATTCTGTTTCTACTTCATATATTCTAAATTCTATTTTACTTTTTATATTCTAAATTCCTATCAAAATTAATAGTCAATGTTTTCTAGGCACATATCATAAGTTCCTGTTCTGGGTTGGTATTACCCTGTTTGAATTGTTCTTGTCTTGCTCATAGTCAACCTCAGATAACATCATCTCATCTCAAAAACCTCATTCTGCTGAGTAACCTGATCTCTACATGAATTACAAAAAGAGTTGGTAGAAAAAGAAAATGTACTGTCGAAGAAACCAACAACAGGTTTATAGAGTGCTTAAAAATATGTTAAAATGAGAAATATTTTAATATTGTTTATAGTGTTATTTAAAGTAACAATCAGATATTACAAGAGGTAATATCGACCAATAACTGTGTAACCAACACAGCCCTATGAGGGATGCGAAGAACAATTATTATGTTCCAGGCACTGATTTCATCTGCAAGAATCCTATGAGGTAGGTATTACTTACCTCATTTTCAGCTGAGAAAACTCAGGGAAAAAAAATGAATTCTATTCAGTTATTAAGTGCTTTATCTGAGACTAGAACCCCTACAGTCTATCACCAGAGCCCATACACTACTGATACCACCAGGCCTTTCTGCTTCTAGTTTATAATTGCATCAGCATAACTACTCTCCTCCAAAATAACAACAAATACCATGACTTCATTTCAGGACACATGAGTATGCTATTTAAATGTTTTATAAAAATTCTTTCACTTCTATTTAATTTTCAAAGTACTTTGAAGTGCATTCGTTATATGTGGCCACATTTTGATCGAGATATTTTTTCTTGCCTCACACTATACATAAAATGCCTAACATTCTTTAAGTAGAAGTATCTAAAAACTATAAAGATGATGGTACAGAATATTGAAATGACATTCTGTCAACAATATTTGACATCTTATACACAAAAAGTTAATGATAGCAGCAGAAACCAATTCAAAGAATGAATGTCAACTCAATATTTTTTCACGATAATTAAAATTTTAATTATAATTTACATAACTTAGGAAAAGACAAAATATGGTCTTTCTCTAATTTTTATCTTTTCTGAAATCTATTTCCATCAAGCTGAGGGAAACTTTCCTTTTATCTAAGAAAAATACATACAAATATTTTTTACATGCACTAATTCATGTAAGCATAAAAATTACAATATACTGACATTTTAATTTTATAAAGCCATACTGTTTGTACATCAGGCATTAAATACACAATTTTTATATATCGTTTTAAACATAATACTTTTTCTCTGAGATATGTCACATTTATACTGCAGCTAAATTAATAATAAAACGAAGAATCGAAATGCCAATTGCCAAATAAAAAGTACTATTAACCTAATGATGCTAAATTTAGCTTAATATTATTTCAAGTTCTAAAATATAATGTTTTATAAACTACTTTGTTGAATCATTAATTTTTTATTTTAATACCAACTTAACTTACATAAAAAATACTCCTCTATATATCCTCTACATATGGTCTATAGCAACCACTATATGCTGCATATTAGCACAGGGAGTTGCATCAACAGCTTAAACACTTTTATTATGAATGTCTTTCATATCTCTAACATAGGTCTTTTTTTTTAAAGGGGGAAAACAGGATCTAACTCTTGTTTGCTCTTTATAGTTTTATTGTTTTAGCATTTTATACAGGGAGTGAGCATTAGCATACTCAGGAGAACTGCTGAAAGTAAAAGGCCTCAAGCTACCTACTGCCTGGCTGATAGGATAAATCAGGGATATAAAAACTTTTGTCTGATTGCTCACTTTCCTTGTTTTAGAATACTGCTACTCTCAAGAGCATATATTCATGTTCTTTCTACTTCAAGTTTTATTACTTCTTTTGTATTATTTAATACATCTAAAGACACTTCCAAAAGACAAATTTTTCCATTTTGAAAAAGTAATGGTTTGGAACCTGATAAAACACATTAATGTGCAGTGTGATTTTCACAAAGGCGATAGAGTAAAAGTGCTATAAAGCAATTAGGCCATGGTCTTAAAGACATTAATATGTCAAATAGAATAAGATGTTTAAAAAGTCAACAAAAATAATATTCTGTGAAAGGTCAAATGAAAATAGGCACATATAAAGACCACATTTCTCTCCCACATCTTCGACTAGATATGTAATGCAAAAATGGGGGAAGAAAATATAAAAATTAGAGAAAGTAATATGCTTACCTCAATGACTTGAAATTAGAAGTATATGATGCTTAACTTTAGGAAGTACATATAGACATAAGTTATAACTCATCCTGACGACTGAATGGGGTATACTCTTCATTATTCAAATTCTAATTTTTTCCTCTGAATTCCAGGTTCTACTCGGGTCAGTACTTTTTAGTAAACAAGAAACTGATATGCTTGGCTTATTGAACAAGGCCAGGCATTTTTTAAACTGTCATACACATTTCTGAAATCCACAATACATCAATTTTTAATACATCTACTCTCTCGGCTCCATTAAAAAGATGGTAGGGGAAAAGATTTTAGAGTAATTAATGATATAGTTAGCTGCTAAATATTAATAGGAATCGTAGTCTTGCATAAAATATAACATATAAACCTTGCTAATACAGACGCACCAGTAATTAAGTTGAATATGTAATTACACTGATTTATAAAATAGGCAAAAAGTCACACTTTACTGCCTTCTATGTAAACTGTGGGTAACAGTTAAACTTTGCATTTTATGCTTTATAAAAATGGGCCATATCTTGACTATAGTTCATAAATGGTTTAGAGACCTGTAATAGTAGTAAAAATTATGACAACTTATTCCATCATGAATATTCTTACTGCACAATACAAACCAAACCATGATAATGACCAATAAGATGTAGACTCAGATACTGCTTTACACCCAAAAGAATGTTAGTAGTACTAAGAATTTGTAGAGCACTGCTAGTACAATAATTATAGGACACTGGAGAAAATTTTAAAGATGTCTTAAAACTGATTTGATACACTTTTTCACATCACGAACATGGTGCAATTTAATTCTACTTAAACTTGTATTTTTTACTTATGGATCATTCAAAACTTCAGTTCTACACATCATTTTAGAAGCAGATGAAATAGGCTCTTCCTTTAATGCAGTCTGTTAACCACACTTACATGTGCGGCTGAGGTGAGCAGCCTGGACTGCTGTTCCCATTGCTGTCGATGTGATCCAGGGAGCCATTGAGATCTTCATGGACGGCCTGCAGGAGGCCACTGGATGCATTATTGATCAGTCCCGGGTTACTGAGCAAAGGTAAACTGCTCTCTGCCAAGGCAGCCTAGAGAAATGAAGAGGGTGTAAAACAACCTTTGAAATGCCCTTTAAAGTAATTTTTAAAATGTATATCCTCTTTTAATGGGTTTGATTCATAATGTAGATCTTTTAGATATATTTAAATAAAATGCATGGCAAGGACAAATATTTCTATTTGGCAACTTGTTGCAGAGATAGCAAGGAAATTAAATGTGATGTGAAAATATAAATAATAGTTCTCCCAGAAAACTTTTTCATTCATGTTTCAGTCTTCCATGAAATGAAATGTTGTACCCTCGCATGTACTGAGAAACTCCTGGATAATATAAGCAGTTGCTCTGCTTTTTAAAAAATGACCAGAACTTAACTCAAAATAAAGAAGTCCTGACATTTGCCTCCTCTGCATAAAAATTATATATTATAATTAAACTTTAAAGTTTTTGCCACAAGCACCATGTTCCCCAACACTATGATGTGAAATCATTTATGACAGCCTGGATAAATATTAATGCATAGCCACATGCATTTGCAAAAGCTTCTATCAATCTAGCATTTGCAGAAAAACTGAGTGTTCCAGATTTTGCCACAGGGTGTCCTTCTTGCTTCTTCACATCAAAAGTATCTTGAATTTGAACCAGTGCTTTCTA
>NW_006434839.1:21082555-21115688 GCF_000325575.1 Pteropus alecto
CAGTAACAAGTTACTGAAACCATAAATTAGAAGGCCCATGGTGTCTCTTTAAAGTCCTGTGGACACTGTTAGCAATGGACTAGTGCCAACAACTGTGAAGGGGTGAAGGGTTCTCAAAGCAAAGTGCCTGCCAGGATTGTCTACACACTTCATGCATTCCCACTGAGGTCCAGTTAGTGCCCCCTGCAATCTGCCATCATCAATCTAATTCAATAGAGTGACAGAGACCAGGCAGTGTGAAACGCTGAACTCTGCCACAGAGTCAGCATCTACACTTGCACTGGGTCTCATTACAAGTGATGGACCTTACTTTTCCATCAGTCAGACACAGCAGAAAAAAAAGGCATAATTGGTCACACTGCACACTGTATAGTCATCAGCCGAACACTTCTGTTTTACTCTACCTTTTATAAATAGTAAACAGATTTACAAAAAGCTTTTTAGAACTATATCTGTAATGATGCTTTTTGTGTGTTCTTGATTATTTTACAAGTCAAAATAAAATATTTTTAGCAGCTCACTGGAAAAATGCTATGACTTGATAGATTTAAAACAATTCAAGACGTAGTAATGTGTAAGGAAAAATAAATTGTATGTTTAATTAAATGAAACAAAGTATTGATCTGATTGAGAAAAAATAACTTTAAGATGAAATATTAGAGGAAGTTTTAAAGAGTAAAAACATAATAAGAATATTTATGCTGATATAATTGCTTTCTAATCGGTTTTATGAGTTCTATTTATTTTTTGGCCAAATAATGTTTCAATATTAACTGAAATGTTTTTTTAACTTAAATTAACAGCATTTGATACAATACATATATTATCACCTGTGATATTATAAATGATTTGCCATTACTCCAGGAAAAATGAGCCTTAAAAATTTTTGTTAAGTTCTTTAATTAAAAATACACTAGAGATAAGAAAGAAAAAGGTTTTTCTCAAGGTATTATATTACAGGCATGATGCTGTATAGACTTTTTGCTATAATATACAATCTAATGAAAAAATCAAAATTAGCTCATGTAAAAACTGTTTCCACAATAAAAGTCATATTCAATTGGGGGTTTTGGTCTAACCTCTATTAGAGAAAACTTAGATTTAACTCTTCTGGGATATTTAAATGTATATGATGTAGTCTAAAGATTATATAATTCTACATGATACTATATTAATCTACCCTGAGTTATCAATCATTGCCATCATTATAAACAATCTAAAATTTCATTTATTTCTATTAGGCATTGTGTTAAAAAAACAAACAAACAAAAAATCCAAAGTCAGAATCTGCCCATTACTAAATTTTAGCCTCTAGAAATCTGAGAAAGGTGTCCATTTAGGGCGGAGCATTTGACAAACCTGTATTTCTAACTGTTGCACCACCTGCATTTGCACTCGACACTGGGCAGTGCTTCGGTCATCCAATGCATGTTCATTGTTAAGGTGCCTAAATAAACATAAACATAAAACAGAATGTTGAGCAATGTCTATCTCAGTGGCATATGCTCCACTTAAAAAGCACTTACATTAAAGTCTTATGTTCCTCTACAGTGGCAAAAGGAACACCTTGAAACTATACAGCAAAAAGTTAAGTATGCATATGTGTTTAGTGAAAATTATTTATGTAATATAAAGAGACCTTTCAGATAGCAGAAAATGTCATTGTCTCTAAGCTTATCAGTTATTACAAAAAAAAATTTTTCTTTCCAAACCATTTATAGAATAATAGTAAATTATTAGATGTACTTCATACACTCATGTCATTTTTTAAAAGGGCAACTTATAAATATATAAACCAAAAGTAATTCTAAAGAGAACAAAGGCAATTCTCTATTTCATTTCTGTTAAAACAGTTTGTGGTTCCTATGATGTTATTTAGTGAGCAATGTCTTATATCACCAGGATGTGGTGTGAATTATGTAAATACGGCAAATCATCATCCCATGGAACCCAAAATACTTATGAAGAATGATCACTTGCTGTTTTTGATAAATAAAGTACATTGAAGATTCTGATAATCAGAAGCAAAAGATTGACATTTCATATATAGTGTCCTATTTGGGAGACACCTAACCTAATCTTTACAAAAGTGGTGAAAGATAAGGCATTCTCATGATCATACTCTCCTCTTAAATATGTATTAGTCGATTATCATTATTTGTTATTATTACATCATGTTTAAAAAGATCTCCTTAATGAGTGGTATGTTAATACATCAAAAATAGTTTAGTAGAGCATCTCCAATGAACATGAAAATATTCAATAATATACACTTTGTAATTTATAATATATATTTGCTGCCTCCTAAAATAAAAAAATAATAATCTTCAAGTAATTTAATATCCTTTGGTGTGTCTATTTCACCAGTGGGCAAACTAAGGCAGCAATTTAAGAGATATTCATATCAATGCATGTAAGTGAAACATTTAACAGAATATTCACAAAATTAAGTAAAATTTTATATATTTATCCATCTGGGCTCAAGTATCATTTAGATGGTATAATAGCCTAAAAAAGCTTAGAATAACCTTAAAATCAGTATACTGAATTCAACAAATAAGTTTTTGTGCCCAAATTATTTACCTATACTTCTTAAAATTAATAATGAAGCAGAAAATACTATATAGACACATATGTTGAAGAAGAATCAAAATGGTGTTTCTGAGACAGAACTAATATATAAATTAGTACGTTTATTTATTAATTGATCTAGATTCAGCAATTAGAAACCTTTGTTCCGGTCTACCCTTTCCCTTGAAAAATTAAATCAGTTTTAATACCTTCTCATTGATCATAACATCAAAATCTCCATGCATCTTGACACAATTGTCATTCTTGGTTGAAGGGAAACTGCAGACTAAAATAGTGAGGTGTATCAGGTCATGTCTGAGATGTGTGCTTAGAGTGCAGGAGAGGCACTTCCACTATACTCATCTGCCCCTAACTCAGCTCTGTTCAGTTCTGTTATGAATCTACCTGGAATGAGAACTAAAATTCACTCACATTTTCTGGAAAAGAGGCATGAAATGCTACAGTAAACCAGAGGCTAGCTTATAATGTAAAGTGTCACTAATTCCTAATAAATAGGGTCTTTAAAAATTGTTTTTCAGGTGTTTTTCCCAAAAACTTTAATGAAAATAAAGTAATTTTCTATCAGCGTACTACAATGGTAGTTGTGTTCTTAAAGCTTAATATTGCTGTGTTTTCTTAAGGTATTTTCCACCATGAACTCTTGGGGAACACACATATATTTATTCCACAGTCAGTCTAAATGATGAATATTTTACAAATGCTTCGGCTATACACAAAGATTAGTATATAAATGGAGAAAGATAACTAGAATATACAGCTTCACAAGAAAAGATATATTCAGTATAACATGTTTATTTTTGCATGAAATCACTTTTTAAAAAGGTTTTTCACTTTTGTTTACTTCTTAGTGATAATTATTGTCCTATATTTAAAGAACTAAAAAAAGTACAAAATGTTTGCATTATATTCTTGGGTCTTAGAGACCTATTCAATTTATCTATGCAGCTTTTATTAGAATAGAGACTGTAGACTACAATAATAGTCAATGAGGTTTTGTCTTGATTGAATTTTTCAGTGAAACACAAAAGAACCTTGCCATTAAAATAGTCCTTTATTCTCCTGTATGAAGGCGAAAGGTTTTTAAAGTGTTGTGATGTTCAGTAATGAGCCTCTATCTAAATTATCATTGGTGACAAACTCACAAAGCACTTTTCGAGGACACATAGTTATGAAATGCCAGAGCTGCCACTTTCTTTCCTGTAATTATAGGCTAGCTTGCAGCCCTTCAATGATCATTTATAGAACAGCCTCCAGTGGATTACTGAGAACTTGAAAAACACATACATACCTCTGCCACATCTCCCTTCTCCTTTCCTCGCTATTGTTTACCAGTGATATGTAAAATAATAGTTCCTATTCATTCTCCCTACTTAATTATGCCAATCAAAGTACAGAAATAGTGTCGGATATAAATACAATGCAATAAGACTAAATAAATAGGCTGAATATTAATATTAAATTATGAATTTATGTATTTATGACTATTTTATGCCCAAATTATTCTCTTTTATGTTTTTATAACTATCTCAGGTACTACACATATTGCTGTTCAAATTCTCTATGATTTATAAATCAAGAATGAGATAATACTGAAAAATGAGAGGATTGGTGGATTTTCTCAGTCAGTGCCTAATTGCTGTTTCAAAATGCATATGCAAAGGGACATTTCATTAATCATTTAATCATGTCCCTTGCAGGAAGTTGGAACTAATGTTGCAAATACCCTTTTCATATGACTGCTCCATAATACTATCTTATGCATTTGATATATTGCCTATGTCATAAATTATAGCTGCTTATAAAGGACCAAGTATGATTGTTATCTCTGAAGATGCTTGTTACAAAATCTTTATTAATTTCCTTTTTTTTACTTATTGGTAGTTCTATTTCACAGCTTCATACTGGCCAACAATAATACTCTTCCTGATGGCAAAGGTCTGTAAATTACCCATGCAATCACTAACACCATTTCACAGGCCTGTTCTACTTCTACTGTTCTGCTAACAAGGCGATTACACACAAATTACTGAATGTCTATGAAATATTTAAATGCATTCTACTCTACTATGCATTAATAAGAGCAAAGCAAGCTCTGGAATTCTGGTTAGCTCCAGTCCCTAATGTCCCCTAATGAGCCTCTTACCGAGACTGCAGTTCAAACAGAGAGGTGAAGAAAAAATGCAAAGGGTGCCTTCAGAAAGGCGGCACTGAACAAACATTGTGTGAGCCAGTTCTAATTTATGGGTCACTTTATAGGTATATTGATTTTTGTTTTCAAAATGGAATAAATGATGTGGTCGACTGATGTTCTTTCAAAACTGCATTGAATCTGTGTGCTAGGTAGGTAGTCTGGACTGGAAAAAAACATAAATAGGCAGTCAAATTCTTTCTAAAAACAATTAAGCAAGCATTTCAGAAAGATGAAAAGTAGGAAAAGATCCTTCCAGTTTATTTAATACATAATTCTCTTTAACGAAGCTTTTAAATTATGAATGTGTGTGGTACTTAAATTATATACACCCTAGATTAGTAATTCAATTTTAACCTCTGGATTTTTCAAATTCATTTAAAGTTATAGCATTTTATAAGCTAAAAAGGGATCAGACTTAAATCCAACTACGTCGGAGACCATTTTAACAAAATGTTTCACTTGCATATCACTGGTGTTTGATTTATTTTGCATCAAGCTTTTTATGTTTAAACACTGACAGGAGTTTAAATACAAAATGTTAGCTGTCACTATTCATTTAGCTGATTATGTGAGATGCCTTAGTTTTGAGAGATGGGGGCACTGTCACCAAAAGAAACAACATTCTGACAAGTTCAAAGAATGCTTTCTTGAGGTCATAATTTTGTAGCCATGCTGCCTAGTCAAAGACAAAGAAATAGACAATACATTGTAAGTAAAAGCATAATTTTAGAGTAGTCAGCTGCAAGAAAAAAAATACAACAAATTTCCATTAAATAAACTACTTCCACTACCTTTTTTGTTGCTCTTTATACAATGTCGAGCCTTAAAAATTTATTCTTTGTAAATAAACTTAATTCACTTATCATCAACTTATTACTCTTTAATATACTAATAGTTTTTACATACACTGACCATTCTGCCTTTCTTCAAAGATAGTACATCGGATCCATCTTTGTATCTCAGACCATGTTTTATCTGCTGGCATCTGCACATGCAGATTCAAGAACACTTGTCTGCTAAAAGGAATGTTATATTGTAAAACTTTTGGTTTTAGCTCTAAAAGTCAATCCATCTACATTTAAGCTGATTTAGGTCCAGGGAACGATCATTTATTTTGTAGCCAAATTGTATTAAAGTTTTGTCAGATGTTATTACACTTTGACATTTTCAAGACATTAATGAAGAACTAGTATTTAGGTTTTAGTGATCTAATGAGATCTTCGATTAGTGCTTAGACAAATACTTAGCGTCTGTCAACACCTACATTATAATAACATTCAAAAATTTTCCTAAACACCTGTTTTTAGCCTAGCCTTTCTTCATCTTTTATTTTTCTGCTTTTATCTTGGCTGTTACAGATAAGAGTTTCTAACTTTGTCCTAAGTATTTTTATTCAATAGGAAATAATACTTCAATTGAATATTAAAGTATATATGTATGTATGTACGAATATGACTATGAAGGCATGTTATACATAAGCAACTCTCCTCTGATGGCTTTTCATGTGGTGCTGGGCAAAATTAGAGATTCTACAAATTTGGAAATGTAATGTGAAAAAGAGAATCAATACATTTTCTATTACCCTTTGTTATTTAACAAATTAAGTGATAATAGATAGTTTACTTTTATTTCAAACCAATAGATAAGTTGTCTGATACCCAAGTAAAGCTCGAGCTATACAATTTATTTCTAATGCATTTTAGGAATAAAAATGCCACAAAAATATTTTCTCAAAAACAAAACTTTCACAATAAACACTGGCTATAAAATTTCCAGAAAATGGATAAACAAGAAAACTCAGAACTAAAATCTTTCACAGCTTTGACTTGTCCGACACTTTTGTTCCAAGACTCTCAATTATCTGCACTATTACAAAAGAAAAGCTAAATCTTCTTTCCAAAAAAATCTGTATTAGTGGTGTACCTTCTTCATTTCACTTTCCATACAGACAGTAAGTACATTTTTTTCTGAATAACTGAAATTAATTTAATAAAATTATTATTTTATTTCTCTTCAAAGTTCACATACATTTTAAGTAAAACACAATACCAGTATGGAAATATGTCTAATTAATATTTCATTTCAGTACTGTGCACTGGCATTAACTTTATTAACAGAAATTACCACAGATCTTTGAGTTAGGGAATCTAAAGCATATCATAACAAAAATGAACTAAAAGAAAGGCTTTAAAATCTACTGTCATTTGTTCTGTCATCCCTATAAAGTTAATGGTTTGGAAAAATGGTCACTCTTTGGAACCAAAGTTGATATTTAATTGAAAGGAAATTATTTTTTAATTGTAATTTTTCATTTTAAAAAGTATTAGCATGATTATGAAAAAAGAAGCATAGAAAGTAAAATGAGGGTTCCTATTCATCTGCTTGTTAGTAATAAAAATATATATAAGTATTTGAGATGAATAAAAATGCTTCTTTCCATGTGCTATAAAGGAAATCATACTGAAGAAAGAGTATGTATATTTTTCTTAAAGATTTATCTTGAATTTTGTCAGAAAGAACTACTTGGAGCAATAAAATGTGTGGTGATTGGGCTAATTCTACAGCTTAAATTACCATACTGAGGAGACAGAAACAATAGTCCTATAAATAATCTTAAGTATAAGGAATAATATAACAGATTAAAAATTACTAACATATCCAAATGAAGAAATATGAAATTAGTTGTTGAAAGAATTAATATGGCTATATTCTGTCTTTATTTTAACAAATGTTATTTTTCTTAGAGGAAAACTTTAACAAAGTTACCTAACATTTTCGATGCTCTCTTTGCCAAGAACGGTCAAATAAGTTTCATACCCAACAAAATGGTAGCTCAGAACTGTTTTTGTATAAGAGGAGTGCACATTTTCATTTCAGAACGTTTTAAAAAGCCATAGTAGTATAGAAAGCAAATTTTCTTTTAATTGGTCAGGAACAAGAAAAGGTTTTCAAAAAATCCTTGTGGAAGTCTTACTGTAATTCAGTTATAAAATTATTATGATGCCAAGTACTTGTACCTTGTTGTTAAGGTACTTTTGCTCTATACCCCGTAGTCTACCATTTGTAAACACATCTTTTTGATGTTTCTGCCAACATCCTGGCAACAAAGCAGTGCAATTTCAAATGAGCTAATTAACTTAATTGTTGATGAAGCATGAAACAGTTCATTCACCCTGTTAGCTGCTCCATGACAACATAAGAGTCTCAGCCTGTGAAGTCACTTATCTCCATAAACCTATCTATAGCTCGCTGTTTAAATCTCTTGTATACCGGAATTGTGCATGGAAAATGTTTCATGAAAGATGCATATCCTCACTTAAAAAAGAACCTTTTAAGAATTAAAAAAAAAAGTCACTGTATGAAGAAATTAAGGATACACCAAGTTTTGATTTTAAGCTTGAGAAGCCATATAACCTAACACACAAACATACAACCATGTATGTTTCTTTACGATTATGAGGGCAACAAGTATCAATGTGGATGAAATATAGTTATTTTAAAGCTTTATCTATTAACTTTCATTTCTTTATGCTTCTTGAATATGTATTTGAAATACCACTATTTAAAGTAAGGGACATAAAGCCTGCAATTAAACAGTAAACCTATAAAATGTCTGTTTGTTTAAAAATACATATATTATATGACTCCACATAATTTTACTTGAAATTTTTATTGAAAATTTAAAATTTAAGCGAACCTGGAAAACATATTTTTCAACTATTGACGCTATTATAGTGGGCTGATATTTTTCATTCATTTAAAAATCCATATTGAATAGTTTGTAAATATTCACATGAAAAGATAAGGATAAAGAGTTAACCTTCTCAGCCTGACTTTGCTAACCCACTTCTTGGAACAGACAGAAAACTTAGAGTGTGCTTCATTGTGGACCTTTACTTTCCTCCTTCAGCTTTCTTTGGTTTATTTATAACAACGTGCCTAAAACTCCCACATATTCCACTCCATCCCTTAAAAAAATACAAAAAACCTACTTTAAAAACTGTCCAAAATCTTCACAAATGCTTTCACAGCCTGGCCATTTGCAAACTCCATGACCATAGAGAGTGTGAGAGGCCCCAGTCTCCTCATGTGATGAGCTGTAGCAAAAGAACAGGGCATCAGATTCATCTCAAGAAGCCATAATCGTTGCAGGCTGCTAGCTCCTGTCAGGTTACGATCAGTGACAAACAGGTCAAAACAGGTCAATTCAGCTCAGAGCAGTCAGAAAAATTTAATCGTTCTATTGAATAGTTCAACTGCCAAGGCTAGATGATGTTCCAATTAGAGGAGAAATAGAGCCAAAGATGACTGTTAATAAAGGATGAAAAACTAAGAGGACTGTATAATATCATATGCTAATCCTGCCATATGACCTTAATGTTACATTTACCTCTAAATAAAAAATATATATTCATATGTAGTCAAGTGAAAAAGCAAACCTATATTATTAAGAGAGTAATAAGATTTTTGAACTGCTCTTTTTAAAAAAGATATAGACATTCTGAATCATTTAAATTATTGAATATTTATGTGTGATACATATATATTTATACTGTAACAGCTGATTTAAAAAATTCAACTTTGGAACAGTGTTCATTAGCTATATCCATCTACAGTGATTGAAGACTTTTGATAAGTACTGTATCACATACGGGAATCCTAGAGAAATCAACCAACTTCTAAAATATATAAACATAAAATTAATCCCAAATAAAACAACAGTATGAAAGCATTCAGAGGTGTAACATTTTATAATAATGTAAGCGAACAACAAAATTTTTTCATGATACTCAAGTGAAGACCAGAAACATCACCAAATTATAACATTCTATTTTAAACTATACTGTAATTAAACATCTTTGAAAAAAAATATTTGTTTATGAGAAAGAATTTGTTGCAACTAGGCAGATATTCATATTCTATAACAGAACACTGTCATTATACTACACTTAAATTTGAATTTAGAGATATATATCATATAAGTCCTAGCCACTTTGTTAAAAAAAATCCTACACTTATGTTTCATCTTTAAAAAATATATTTTTCAAGTTGAACAATATTTTAGCTTATATATTTTATGTAAATTACTTTAAAAAACATGATTAGATAGCCATATGCCTGAATAAATGGAACTAAATGAACAAAAGTGCATGAGTTCTCTTCTTAACAAAACTAGTCTCTATACACTTAAAATAAAACAGTAAGTTTAAAAATTTACATAATGTACTCAGTGTTGGTAACTGAAATCAAATATTTTTTTTTATTTATGGATTTTGAGTCAAATTTGTTCAGAAAGTTGTGACCATAAGTTTGTTTTAATATATTTATAAATTTCAGCATATTTATGTTTATATATATCTATAATTATTTGAATTAATAATTCAAATTAATAAATAGTCTTTAATTATTTGAAACTGATTAAGTTAAAAATGGTAAAATGTTCTCATAGCATTTGGGTTAATCACAACATCTTAGCCACAAAAATATATTGACACAATAATTCCACATTCACTTATTAAAAAATAACTTTCTTCAGGCAAATTCCCACTGTATCCATCAAACTGCCGGTATTTGAACTAATTTTGTAACATAAAATAATATATTAAATAAAGGTATCCGATTAATTTGTTGTTTTACACATTTTGCCCCTGTACAAATAATAATTATTAGTTTTATCAATGGTTAAAGTAAAATTTGGTGATAGATAAACATAGAATAAATCCCATGAGGTTTACCTGTCTCGCCTTGCATTTAGAAGTGAAGACTGTCCATTCACTATGGAATGATGTGTTATTGGTGGTGACACTTTGGAAGTGGTGGAGGAGGTAGTAGAGGAGGAATTGTTAGTAGTGAGGTCTAGCCCTCCATGTTTAATGCCATTGTCTTCCATACTGTGAACTCCAGTCACTTCTTTCCATAACTGCTGAATCTCAGCAGGACTTAAGCCAGCTATAAAATGAAAGAAAGCTCTACTAATATAACAAAGCAAAGTTCATATAATGAGATTAGTGTTATTAGGGTTGATGCCAATAATAAAACTGATGTTACGGGCATAATTAATATACAATATTAAGTACTTTATACCATCAGTACCATAGCTTTTCTCTTGACTATTCAGTTATTTGCTAAAGACTGCCAATTTGGGAATAATATTGGGAATAACAGTGGTTGGAATAACAACAAAGATTAACAGAAAAATAAATCCAGCAAGTTCTATCTGAAGATTAAGCTACTCAACTTTTAACATAGGTTTTACTTATTGCTAGTATTGTTTTTATCAGTAAGGAAGTGAAAGAGAAACAAATTTAGAAATAAGACATCAAGAGAAATGAAAAGAAAAAAAGAAGTAAGGAGAGTAAACAAAAATGTCAGAGAAATATAGTAAACACAACTCAAAATAAAACTGGATTTGACAATTTGGTTATTTTGATATTTCTCAGACAAGCGACTGAAATAATTGGATTTCATTTTGAGGTCCTGAATAAGCCAATGTGCTTAATAACATGGATCAATTAAACAGACAATATCTAAACTTCTCCTTGTTTTTATGACTAACAGAATAAAACTACTACTCATTTTAAACAACTCCTTGGCTCAGATTATGCAAATTTACCTGATTTATAAAGAATGAAAATAAAAAAGCTAAGCACACTCTTTTAGCTTTTAATTATAATTTTCAAACAAGGAATTGAGAGACTATTTGTAGTATTTGACTTATACAATAGTACTTTTATGTGTGAAGTACTGTGCCTTCATACAGTCTTTATATATCTTATGCTCTAAATTTAATCCTCACTACAGTCCAATGGAGTTGATATTTTTATTTCAACAAATTATGGATAAGGAAACAAAGTGGGAATGAGGTTCAAAACTATCTCCAAGGTCATAAATCTTATATGCAATAAAGCTATGATTTAAATCCAGGCAGTCTGACTTAAATGCCTTTGCTCTTAAACTATTATATTAAAAATGTGAAAATTATTGAATAAAGATATACAAAGAAAATGTAGTTGTAATTACAATTGCTGTCATTTATTGAACATCTACTATGTCTGATACTTTATAGTCATAATCTCAATTAACTGTAACTGAAGTTAGAAATCATTACATTTTACAGATGAGGATGTGGAGGCTCAGAAAGATGAACTATGTTGCCCCAAATCACTAAGCTCATAAATAGTAGAGACAATTCAAACCTAATGTCCTGTGGCTACAAAATCAATGCTCTTCATTATTATGTTTATCTACAACATTGAATGAAAGTACTAAACAAACTATCTTCCCACCCCCACAACTCAACATATATCTATATTAGATGGTACAGTGATACTGATTGATTAGAAGGTGTGTGGGAGTGGAGCAGGATGGAACAGGCAGGGGAGAGTGGAGAAAGATAACAGAATATGACGGTGAGGAGAGTGAGCCTTTTCACCTCTACCCCTGCAAGTGAAAAAAATCACTGATTATAGCGGTAAGTAGCCCAAAGTGACAGAAGAAGTCTCACTGCTCCACACATAACTTCTGGGTCAAATTATTCATGACAATGGTAAGTTTAAATTGCTATGCCTATCTCCATTTCACATAGATAGTTTTACTGAAAACTATCATTTTGGTGATTCTGGCTCCTCATGATTTTAAGACACAGCCTGAGACTAAAGAAAAGATAGGATAACTCAGGTTTCCAAAGTTATTAAAAATATTTTTTTGATGAAAAAGAGAATAGCTTAATAAAGTAAGGTATTTCTATTACATAGGAAACAATTTCTATATAAAGATCAATAATTACTGCTTTAATTCTAGTTTTAATCTAGGATTCTGAAACTTTTCTGCTTTTAACTTTTTGATTACAGGTCTGTGTGTGGTAGGTGTCCTAACAGCCAAACTCCATTAGCAAATCCTTTTTTGTGATAGTATCAACATGTCTTTTGTATCAAAACTCTCAGCATCTCACTTGCTACCTTTCTGCTGCACCATTAGCTCTTGCGTGGACCACTACTATAGCTTCCTGCCTGTCTTTCAGCTTTCACCTTGCCTTTGTATATTTTACTCTTCATTTATCAGCCAGAATTTCTTTTTAAATGTAAATTAGGCCATGGCACTTCCCAGGCAATGTCTTTCCAATGTCTTTCCGGAACATTTAGAAAAAACAAAACAAAACAAGAAAAGAAAAAGAAAACACCTTACTATGGCCTATGAAGTGCTGGCATTTACCACCTGTCTTTTGCTGCCTCTCTGACTTCACTCTCTCTACATTTCATTCTGTTATAATTGCCTTCTGCTTATTCTCGAATGCATCAAACGTTTGCTCTCTTTCCAGCTATTGTTCTAGTTGTTCCCACAGCCTGGGTACCCTGGTTGCAGATGTTCCCATGGTT
The DNA here is from genome assembly GCF_000325575.1 of Pteropus alecto. NCBI lineage: Eukaryota > Metazoa > Chordata > Mammalia > Chiroptera > Pteropodidae > Pteropus > Pteropus alecto. The sequence continues at coordinate 21,095,714 of NW_006434839.1, forward strand.
CCCTCCCTCACTTCCTCTGAGAGGTCTTGGACTACACTGTCAACCATTGGCCCTCCCTACCCTGCCTTCTATCATTCTCTATGATTTCAGTCTACTTTGTTTCTTTAGAGCATTTAGCAGTCTCTGAAATTATATTATTTATTTGTTTGTTTTACTTATCATCAGTCTCCCTCTACTATAATTTAAGCTTAACAAGAACAGAAATTTCTTATTTTATAGGTATATTCCCGGTGCCTAGAATAGTGCTTGGTATGTGCTCAATGAATATTTGTTGATTTCATTGATTTTAAGAGATTCATACAGTTCTCGAAGACATCTTGGTTTCCACATGGAAGTTCTGTGGTTCTTAAACAACATATTCTTTATGAATATTGCTACTCTGTAAGGCCAATGTCTAAAGAATTATAAGTGGTACTTGATTCTAACAGAATAAGCAGCTAATAAAATTTTGTGTCTCGGCTAAAGACTCAGTTGTTTTTAGAGGTTGTGTCAGTTAAAGATGTTTTCAATAATTTAGTTTTTGTATTTCATTAATAATTTATTTTACCTAAGTCTCTGCTTACCTTTCAAAAGTAGATTTCTATTATATTATTCTTTTTACATTGAAAATTAGTGGTATTAGCATAGTATCACAATGAAATGGTAATAGATACAAGCACATAAACATTTGATGAATAAATAACCTGTTCACTATCCAGATAATGATTCTTAATTAAAAGGAAGAGGAAATGGTTTTTAATATTATAGGTAAGGGGAAGAGAATACATTACATCAAAAAGATATTCCTGTTAGCTGGGGTTCTCAAAAGTGTCTGTATATTATAATAACTTGGGGATATTTCAAAACTTCCAGTGCCCTGACCACAGCCCAAATCAACTAAATCACAATGTCTGGTGGCAGGACCAGGCATCAGTAGTTTTGGAAACTCCATGATGATTCTAATGTGAAGATAACTTGGGGAAAAAAATTTAAAAGTAAGGCAAAGTTTTTACATCTACAATTTCCTTAACTTTTTTCTATGGATACAAAACTATGAATATGAAACAACTCACCAATCAATTTTGTACAATTTTGAAAGTTTTGTAAGTTTAGAAGTTTTGATGATTTCAAGAATTAATTTATTTTTCCCTCAGTAATATAACAAGTTCAGTATTTCCTACACTGTTCTATAGAACAGCACTCTTCTAAACACTTTAATCTAAGAGTTCTAGGAGGTCTGTGGTCTCTGTCTGGGACACTTATGATTCATGTTAACATGTAAAACTGTTCTGAGTGTCTAGGAATTAAGAAAACTTGAATCTTTTTTTAATTCAGTGTTTTACAATAATATTAGAAGGGAAAAACCCCTCCAATGAACCCCTTCAACAATTACACTAATTTATTTTAGTCTTAAAACAGCAGGCATAAACTTAGGATTCATCAAGTGATCTCCAGTCCAGTCCCCTCCCTTCGATTGCAGGCTGCCTATTCATAATCTTAACAGATGTTTCAAAGCTTACAAATTCAAAACTAAGCTCCTGTTTGTATAGCTTCTCTGACTCCAACTCACTTCTCTACTAGCTTTCTTTGTTTCTTTTTTATTTAACAGATACTTATATGGTGCTTCTGATATGCCAGTCACTTTTCTAAGTGCTTCACACATGACAACTAATCTAATACCTCAAACCATTATTGCTGCTGTTGCTGTTTAGAGATGAAGACACTGAGGCACAGAAAAGTTAAGAGACTTGCTCTACAGCTAATGCATGGCAAAACTCCCTCACATTTTTAGGTCATTACTTACATATTCCCTTCCCAGGACTTCTTCCCTGGCCACCATGTTTATAAGTTCAATTCTTCCCATTTCCTACTGTTACTTTATTTCCTCCTATCCTTACATTAAAATTTTTGTCCTTAGTACTTACCACTATATATTTACTTAATTTAATGTCTATTCTACACTAAAGTGTACGTTTTATGTTGGCAGAGATTTTTATGTTTTCTTCACTGCTTTATCCCGATTACCTATAAGAGTGCCTGAGGTGAGTGAAAGCTCAATGAATAAAACTTAAAAGATTTTTGTTCAGCTGACCAGAACACTAATATACTGGCAAGCATAATCTTGGAATCAGTGGACTAAGCCATCGTAGAATAATAGTCAACTTGAAATCTTAAGTGAAGATTATTAGATTTTCTTTAATAACATGTCAAGGATACACACACAAACGCACCCTAATGCTAAAAAGTTTCATAATTATGTAATTTTAAAATTCCATAACCATATAAAAATGAACTCTATTCTACTTTTAATGATGACTTGAGCTTGTTCTTCTACACTGCCAGTACTGAAAATAAGCATTAAAAGATTTGTTTTTTCAGAAATTGAATAAATAAAAGGATGAATTCCTAACCAAATTGCATATAACCTCATAGATAAAGCAGTTAATTAATAATTTTTTAATCTTGGAATCAGAGTTTGTGGAGTAACAACTGGGTACCAAACACTCTGCTAAGAATTAATTAAAATTTGATTATTCATATCTAGATTATATATCCTTTGGACACACAGGTTTAAAAATTTCAGTGGTTTTACTTATTGGTAAAAATTACATTAGGACTCTTTTGTGCTCAAAAATAAAAGTTTCTTTCAATGTCCTTTCATTTTCTATGTCCAGTAATTAGTTTTAAAGTTAAGTAAAAGCATTTTATGCATTATGATATAAGATAAATCTACTGTGAATTTTTAATTAACTTATTTACTTATACTCTGCTTCTTTTCTAGGGTTTCTTCTGACTAAAAGTAAGAAAAGCAAATTTTGGTAGGAGTATTTATATCATTCATATATTTTATTGAACAAATTTGATATTAAGCAATTTGAATTATTAAAATATTATCATGTAATTTTTACTTTTCATATTAAATTTTACATTTTGAAAAAGTAGTATACACACTTGGCCAAAATAATTAAATAACAGAGAAGTGTATATATTGCAAAATTAAATTTCCCTAACAGCCCTGACCTCTTGGTCCCTAGTTCTCCTCTCCAAAGGCAACCATTATTCAAGTTTCTAGGCTATCCTTCAGAGATCTATGTGTTCATATATAATGTGCCAAACCTAACATATTATTGATTTATATTTGACTAGGGGCTTACTATAACCTGTAGGTATGATACTCATCTTTAAAATGTATGTTTAATGAGAGGTGTACGGAATACACATTTTGTCCAAATGCTGAATTACAGAGGGTAAAGAAATCCCTATTTGGCTGAAACTGAGACCAAAGGCAAACGTTGTAACCAAAGAAGAAACTTCTGAGATATGAGAATACATTTGATATAAAAATTCTTACTATGATTTTAATGCTAAAATTTTTACAGGCAGTATTTTTTAAGATTGATATTCTACTATAAAACAATAATTTCTCAGTTTTCCTCATCGTGAAATTTTAATGTGGCAAAATTGACATTCTGCTTCTTAGTCACCCCTCAAGATATAAAGAATTGATAAATAAAACTTTTTCAAGTCTTATGGCATAAATGGAATTAAATCCATTTTAATATATGCATGCTAGCACACTAAACAATTCTTCAACAATTGGAATTATGATATAATATTCTCCATCTTTCTATATTTTTTACATTTTCTCAAAAGATCACACTTTGAATATTTCCCTATGTATTTATTTTTTATGTTAGTTTTTATACATAAAATTAACAACATTCACAGATAACTTTGCAAAGTTTTATTACTTCAGTAATAAGTGTATATTTATATTTCTGCTTGCTGATGGGAGATTCATTATATAGAACCCCAAAGAAAATTTTCTCTCCAAGTTACAAATTGAAGACTTATGATATTTGAAAGGGAATGCTAAGATGGTAACAATAATTCTGCATAAAATGCATTGTTTATATTGCTCCTGCTGTTACCCTGAATATACAGTGGTGATCTATGCAACCTTACATAATTACAGATAAAGCAAAAAATCAGGTATGCCAGAAATGGTATCAATGTAGGTATTTAGCTATTTAGATTTCCAGAAGCAGAGAATGAAGTCAAAGCCAAATAACTGATTTGGCTAAATAATGATGCCGAGGACAAACATTCCTAACAGCATAAAGGATATCATTATGTTTTATTTCAAAAGACTTCATTTTCTTTATTATTCAACAGTTCTCTGATATCAAGCTCTTCTAGTTCTACAAAGTGTTACTTAAAAATAGTTCTGGCTTGATATCTAGCGTTCCCTTTGGTCTTTCAGATTGGTAACAAAAATGTTATGTTTTAAATAACTTTCCTAAGTTCAAAAATATGCAAAAAGTTGGAATGAAATGTAGATTTTTACCACATATATTTTAGTCCCTATATCACAGTAAACCTGTGAATATATGGTATATTAGGATACACTGACTTCTATCATGTCAAAAACATATCAAAGTTTAAAATATATGTACAATAATTTTCTGTTTTCTAACTTGTAGACAATGATATCTGGTCATGAAAATGTGTCTCTGTGTATTACTAGTTGATATATGAACTATAATATCTATGTAGCAAATTGCTTTATATTCAGTATATTATTTGAGATTGACTTACAAATCCATCCTTTTTTATTTAATTTCTATATACCTATACTCACTCTATACATATACTTAAGGTAATTTAATTGCCTATTTTTCATTACAATTCAGTATTATAGTAATATTCATGATGCCTTTAAATACTTCATATTTAAAATAATATACTTTAAAATGATAAAATACATTACATCATTTTGCAATATAGAGAAAAATGTATAACTCCTACTCTTATCAAATTTATCTGATTATCATATACATATTTTTATATAGTTGAAAAAAGTTATAACGTTGAAAACAGCCTGAGGAAGCTGTGTTAAGTCATGGGGATAAATACTGCAAATATGGTATATTTTTAAGAACTCAATGAGAACATTATTATTGCATATTAATCCTACTCAGTTGTCATATGGCTCTTATTCATGGCTAATTAACCAACCAACCAAAACCTGGTGTAAAGTGGACTGGGAAACTATATAATCAATATATTTAAAATATATAATAAATATATTTAAAATATATATCGTTCATCTGAAATAACCACTAACTAAGGCAGAACTGTTTCTATTCTAACACATACTTCTTTACATCCTCACACTCTAATTTCACAGCACAGCACCAAAAAAATCAGTTTCTTTACTATAGCTGACACATTCTGCCTGTGTTTGGCTGATTGGTCTCCATGATGGCACTTTTTATACTTCTCATCTAAACAGTGGAAAAACATGATAATGACTTTGATCTTTGTTGTTTAAAATATAAATTTTCTGCTCAAACTCAGATATGTTTTCAGATTTACTTCCTTTTCCTCAATGTTCTCCATCCTGCGCATTTTCTCTCTCATATACCTTATAGAGTGTACAAATAAAATAGAAAAAGATAATTATATCAAAAGAAAGCTCAGAAAAGAAGAGAAAATTTTCATTTAAAAACTATTAGAATGGTTATATCATAGTATAAGCATAATAAATTTCCTAGTTCAGCAAGATATTTATTTGTTTGCTTATTTATTTTGCAGTCTAATTTTTATTTTTTTTCATTTACATTTGATATTCAAAACTACTTAATATTAGTTTCAGTTGTACAGCATGGTAATTAGACATTTATGTATTTCTTAATCCCTTCATCTTTTGTACCTAGCCCCCAGATATATGTGTATGCTTGTTTTGAAAGAATGCAGGCTAGCATATATATTTCAAATAAGTTACATTTTATTTCTATGAACATCTATTTTAAACTTCCCTAAAATGTTTCTTTGAATGGTTTTACTCAAAATAGTCATGGTGGATCATATTTTTCTATGGAGGAGATTCTCATAATTTGATCTCAAATACAGATTTTATTTAAATTTTACTGAAAAAAAATCAGTGAGATGAATTTTTTGCTTCTGTTTTGGTGTAGTTTCTACCAAAGAAATCCATGTTTACATTGAATTAACTTAAAAATTCCTTTCTTTTTAAATCTTATTTATTTATTTGTCCTCAAATTGTTTTTATTTTTCTAAAGAATAATAATATGTGAAAAGAACATTTATTGCTATGGTTACACCATGGTTTATTTTAATTCTTTTTGAAATGACATAGAAAAGTAGCTATTGCTTTGTTTTTTTTTCACTATTTTAATTTTATCTTTCTTGATTTCCTAAGAATGATTCAATCAGATGAATTAGAGGATCTGAAGTCAAGTCAAAGAGGGAATTCTGGGAAAAATAAGCCAAGAAGACAATATTTGATAAAAAGAAAAAGATTGATCATAATGTTATTAATTTCATGTGGCAGAAACAATGATTATGTGCATTTTAAAGACTGTAGTTCATTTAATTTTTGTATATTTGTTTTTCTTTTCTTCAGTGCATCCTATAGTCAGAAAAATGCACAGCAAATACTACTACAATATGAGCCCCTATGTAACAAATATAATTAACTCAAAATTCATTTGGATTAAAGTTTGTTCTAACAAAATCTAAATGCAAATTAGAATATGCTTTTATGAAGTTTAATGAAATATGACTTCTACCTATGTCGAGAATTTTAGCACACAATTTTTTCTACTCCGAACTCTTTCCATTTCCCAAAAGAGTCAAATGATAAATACATAAATTGTATTACTATATGGTATTATTGTACTATCAAAGTACATACAAAATTTTCTTATCAGAAAAAAAACAATAAGAGCACAGTTTAGTTTTTCAAAGCTATTCACAATTCATGCATAAGCAACATTATTTTAGAGAAAATAGGATCAGTCTGGTCCCATAATGTATGATGGGATCCCTTACAGCAGTGGTCCCCAATATTTTTGGACTGGTGCTCCTATGAGAACCTAATGCCTGTAGATCAGAGGTGGACCTGAGGTGGTAATGCCAGTGCTAGGGAGCAGCTGCAAATACTGATGAAACTTTGCTTGCTTGACCACCGCTCACCTCCTGCTGTATGGCCGTTAGTAACAGGCCATAGACCTGTACCGGTCCATGGCCCTGGGGGTTGGGGACCTCTGCCATACAGTATAACTAGGAATATGCACTGCAGAAATACATAAAGCCTCTCTTTTATATACAGGGGTTGCAACGTAAGGATTAGAAACTTCTATCTTTTTTTAATCAGTTGTCAACCAAAACTTATGTCAGTTCATTTATGTTAAATGAGGTATTGTTAGTTTTCTCACTAATCTAATTTTCTGCAGATCTTCAGTATATGTTCAATAGTGCTTGTGTTGCCCTTATAAATTATTTTCTGCCATATGACTAATAAATACACATTTAATATCTACCAAAGCATTTGAAAACAGGGTGTAGTAAAATTTCTGAGTCTTAAAAATAATGTGTCATGCAACTATGTTAATAAAGTTTTAATAATAAACTTGAAGGTCATAAGAACAAAATTTCTCAAGGTATGCGGTGGACCGGCCATGGTAGAAAGTGCAAGATTAGAAATGCAGTATGTACCACATTTTGTATATACCTTGAGGCAGTGATTGGACAGGAAGTGCCGCCTGGCCAGGTGGAATGGAGATGAGTCCCTGACGCTGAAGGCTGAGCAGATGTTGCTGTTGCTGGAGTTGTTGCATCTGGAGAAGCTGCTGCTGGAAGACAAGCTGCTGGGCTGCCAATTGCTGCTGCTGCTGCTGCTGCTGCTGCTGCTGCTGTTGCTGCTGCTGCTGTTGCTGCTGTTGCTGCTGTTGCTGCTGCTGCTGCTGCTGCTGCTGCTGTCAGAAAACCCAGCCCAGTCAACAGCAGAGAACATGATCTACACGAACAGCTCTCATACAGAGAAATGTACATTCCTTTCATTGCCCCAGCGAGCTTTTGAATGATTGTTCCATGGTCAAAGGTCAAGGGCAGAATGCGAACAAGTTCTAGATTTTCAGCTGCCTTTCTTTTAAATATTATACAGCAGCAGAGAACCAGAAATTATTGCATTAAGAGTATGGTACAAAGTCAAGAGAAAGTTTGTAACAAAGGTTCAGAATTTCTAAAAAATTGACTTATTGCAGAGGATAATGAATTTATTTAGACTAAAAAATAACATTTTATAGAAATGGTCAACTTCGACAACAATCTTTTTTTCCAACTTAATAATTTTGATCTGCGGAGGTCTACGAATGTGGTCTCTAGTGTTCTATTAGGAAACTGGGATGTAGCCCTCACAGGAGAGGCCTGTTATCTCTCTCTCTCTTCCTTCTTCTCCTCTCTTGTTGAAATATATTAATGGCAGGATCAGGTTCAAGGCAGAAAAAGAAAGTGCCCTTATTATAAGAAAAAGTATAACTTCCAATTTTGTGAGGCATTATATTAAAAACCTGAGTTCTTTGGACTCGGGAGGGTATGAGAGGCAGTCACACTTCAGAGAAAGACAAGCTGCTGTGGAAGACCTTTCCTTTTTAGTTTGGGAAAAGAAACTTCTGATGCGCTCACTGGAAAACAGACTGCATAATGGAGCAAGTCATGTGGATTGCCCAAAGCCTCCGGAGAAATAAGGGAGCAATTTCTATTCTGTAGTTGATGGCTGTCTGAAATTCTATTCACAAATCCAAACAGAATCAAAGCCTCAGGAGGTCAAAACTGTTTCCTGGACGTTTGCATAATGGGCAGCTTGAAGACAACGGCTCTGATACCTGCTGATCAATTTAACTACTTCAACATGTTTTGTTTGTATTATGTTTATATTTGATGCAGTTTGCTGACAAGTGCAAGCTAGGCCTGAGAAGCCAGCTTGTCAGTTTGATTTATGAGCATATCAAACTGTAACTTTCTACTCGCCACTCCAAACCTACAGTAGCAGTTCATTAATCAGAGGCCTGTGACTTTGAAATCTGTGCTCAACCAGTTTCTCTCCTAGTCTTCCCACCCCCAACAACAGACCAAATTTGCATTCATGTTCTCTGAGCTGCAGCACTAAGAAATATAAAGTTCCCTCACCAACTTAGAGTCTCGGTGAATACAAGATAATCAGTACTTTGTCCACCACACAGCTTGCTCTTTGTACACTGCGATTCATTAGTGAACATTAGACAGCATTAGATTGGAACTCTCAAGTCCCATGTTACAAAAGAGGAGAACATGAGAGTTCTCCTGTCACTGTTATTAAGCTCAGTAAAATATACGATAATGCGTCTTTGACAGCAAGAGCCTTGTGATAGGAAGATCTGAGACCACCCTCAACTCAACTCTTTTCCCAACCTCACATTTTTCTGTACTGATGAGCTGACCAAATCCTACCTCTTTTGCTTGCTTTCCAGGATGTTGCTGTTGCTGCTGCTGCTGTTGCTGCTGCTGCTGCTGTTGCTGCTGCTGCTGTTGCTGCTGCTGCTGTTGCTGCTGCTGCTGCTGTTGCTGCTGCTGCAAAAGCTGAAGATGTAACTGCTCTTGCTGTTTCTTGTAAAACTCTTGTAGTTGTTGCTGAATAAACCATTTTGACTTTAATAAATAAAGGCAAAAGTTTCATGTATTACAAATCTCCTAAACCCTTCTAGACTGGCATACGGTAGGTAGAGTATCAAGATTCGTCTCATGAGAACAACAAAAATATGCATTGGATTCAAGGAGACAGATCTACATACATTTTTTTCCAAGGCAGCTGAAATTTTCCAATCCAGAATCCAAAAATCCCTAAACAAAAGGTATAGAAAATCTGTATTCTAAAGGGCCAGAGCCAAATGAATACCCTAAATTATTACATCTGAGTCCCAATAGCATAAAAATAGATTATACTCTACCATTTGTAAGACCCAAATACATAGCTACATAGAATCAGGTTGTTCAGTTCTTAATGGAAAAAAATTTTAATTCAACAGATATATAGAATAATGTCAGGTAGAAATATGAGCAACTGGCCTATGGTCATCATCATGGAGGACAGCAAAGTAATTAAATATATAAGAATTCAGGTAAAGCATAATATTTTCACTATAATAAGTAAGGCTATAACATAAAGTTCACTTTATATATACTTGAAGCTCAAATGATGTACATATTATTTTTGTCATTTAAAAAAAAAACAAACAACTAACTAAATTTCACTAACCAGTGGCCTAGCTGTTTAATTTTTTTCCTAAAAAGTAGGTACTACTCTTCTGAAACGCAGACATATTTAAAAAAAAAACAAACCCCAAACCAAAAAACTCGTATGTTACTTCTCCTATTGTGACAAAATGGCCAGTATTGTGTGAACTAAAAAGAGTACTAAAGTGTTAGAAGTTTGAAAAGTAACAATTATTTATGTTTCTTTGCACTTTTATTGGCAAGTCTACAGAGCAAATGTACAAAGAATTTAGATATTTAAATTTGATTTATTCCATGTTGAAATTACACCTTTCTCTGCTTTCATTTTAGACTTTAATGAATTTAAAAAGACCAAAAGATCTAAATTTTCTTATGCAGCTTTGCAATTAAAGCACTACCTTTGTATTCTAGCATGTTGCTAGGTTGTCTCTTCAAATGGAAAAGAAATTGTTAAATATGCCCATGAGGCTGTCAACGTAAGTGCATAACTTCTGCGCCATGCTAGAACACCAAAGCAGGTAACCCACATTACCTGCTGCAGCATGACTGCCTGCTGTTGCTGGAGAAGGGCTTGGAGCTGCTGAGGAGACAGGACTTGCTGTTGAAGAATCTGCTGCATTTGCTGAGGGGTGATCACCTGTGGAGTCATCATGGCCACCGACACAGGCACCTTGAAAGAGAGAGAAAGTGTGGTTATAATCAATGTCTGGTAACATACTTCACTGCTGTTTGCCATCTCTAATAAATTCCTTAGCGATGATGACCAATAACTTTATGTAATATTTGTTGTTATTTAACTATTTACTAATAATATTAAAGTTCCACAGTATTTAGACACTAGTTTTCCAGATGCATCAGATTTCATCAGATTCTATCTTTATGTTCCACATCTTTAATGTATTATGCTAAGATGTTTAAGCTTTGACTAGCAAAGTTAAAAATAAACAATTACAAATCAGTGTTCTCAGTACTTTATAAGTGATATTTTCATCAGTGTCACAGTGTTATAAAGGAAAAGCCTTTTGAAATGGTTTAAAGGTATGATTGAAATAATAATAAAGATGAAACAATTGGAAATAATATGCCTATAAATATGTTATCAAAACTAGTAAGAGAATATACATAGAATGTACTCAATCATAAAACATAATCACTATCTTCAAAATTTTATATGTAATATACTACTAGAAAAATACATATAATAATATATATTACTACACGCAGTAACTCATATAGGAGATATATATATATATTCAGAAAATAGGTACATAGATAAGTCCTCTCAAAGAAGTAATCATAGTCTAGTATTCTAGCTTCTTCTTTAAACATTTCCTTATTTCAAGCTACATGAACTTACACCAGGAAGTCCAGGAACCTAAAAATTACTCAAAAGGTATTCATTAAACTAAAAAAAATATTATTTTGCTTAAAATTTCCTCTCTACCGTTTCCTTCCTCTTCAAGGTCTGAGAATTAAAGTCAGAAAAGAAAAGGAAATAAGGAGTAAGAGAAAGAAATTGAAGAGAAAGGGGAAGCAAGGAAAATAAAGAGTAAAGGAAAGCTAGGGAGAAAGCCTTAGAGAAAGCGATAAAGATGTGGAGAGATAAGAAAGAGATGGCAAGAGAGGTAAACAAAAACCTTGCACAAAAACCTGACGTATATGCTAAATTCCACGGCAGTCTCACTGTTTGAAGGCATGGCTTGTAGTACTAACGAGCATTAATCAAACTTGTCAACTAGCCAAGTTTGCAACCTTTGAAAAAGCAATCATTTTCTTTCTTAGAAAAAACAATTCACTTTTACTGTAAATAAAAACAAGTATTTGTATAAACATTGCTTTAGAACAAATTCTTGGAAAAACATGTCTTTGAAAACAGAAAAAGATTAACAGACATGGCTCACAATTTATTTTAATAGTCATTTTTAACACAATTCAAATGTTTCAAGTCTGGCACTTTGTGTAATAAAAGAGAAATTAATAATAAAAAAGAAGTTAGAAAAAAAAAGTATTCAGAGTGGAATAATTCCTCTCTCAAGAAAAAAACTTCATAGTTAATACTAGGAAAGGTCTAGGTCTTTTCTATTCCATGTTGATATCCTAAAATATGAATTAATTAGATCTAATTTTGTAAAAGGAAGATAAATAGTCACACTATAACAAAATCAAAAATGATTTCCAAAAATATTTCTGGCCTTTTAAAGAACACACTGACATACCTATAGGTTACTATATTTGAATTTATCATAATGGAAGGCATTCTAAAATACTTGTTGTGATATTAATTCACCCAACAGGTTGCCCAACTGTTTACTTTAGTTGTTTAAACACTTAATAGTCAGTTTACTTAATTATTCATTTTTTGATAAACAAATAGAATGATTAAAACAAATAGTTTGAAAAAAATTAACTATCTACAAAAATGTCTTTTCTTCCAATAATCATTTTACCTCATATTGTCTCCAAATAACAGAGAAGACAGACATGTTAAATTTTAAAAGAAATGCCAATCTAGATGAATAGGTAGGTAGACAGATAGATATTACATATATGTAGATAGCTATGTACATACATACAGATATATACATGTAGTTGTATACCTTTTATAAAGTCTATTATGTGATGAGATACTTGCCACACTTCTCTCACCTAACAGTGCTTTATCACTTTTTAGCACATAGAATGTTGTCACTTAATTATCTCTATATCTACAAGTGAGAGTACTTTATGTGTAACTGATAACGAATGCACTTTATAAGAAAAGTTTTATGAATGAAGGCATGTGATAATACACTTCAAGTTTACAGTCAGATTTCAGCTTAAACAAATTACATTACACTATAGCTTGTTGCTATTGCAACTGATTTGGTCTATAAGCATATTTAGGCAAGTTTTCCACCTTCGTTTTCTATAGAGTTCATTTTCCCTTTCACTATGGTTGGATGAATAATTTTTTAATCTTAAAATGGTTTGTATTTCCCTTACAGTTAAAACTTTAATACATAAAAATAACCGCATACTTGTCATCCTGAAATCACATGAATCACATATATGTGATGTTCTGTAAATTTTAAGCAGATTCTGGCCTACCTCTAGGCAACTGCCATCTAAAGCTGACACAGACATGAAGATATAAAGAAAGATAAGCCAACTAACACACAACTAATTGAACATTCTACTTCAGTAAGATATGTACAAAAACACAAATTAAAATTAATTATTTGTGTAGAAAAGCCCAGGCGCACTTCTGAGGGATTTCTGACATTACAAATAAGCCAACACTATCATCCCTAAATCCACATACATAAGCTCATCCAAAATGAAACATTTGAGGCAACTAAAAATTTAAATTATTTGAATAAACAGAAAATTAGGTTTTCTTATAGTGACAGTTATATGATGGATATAGACTACTCAGCTTGCCTTGTTTAGAAATTAATAATTTCTAAAATGCAGAACTTCTCCATTTTAAGTGATTCATTTTGTGACAAATTTCCTTTATTCCTCCTTTATCTCTTTTATTACTGTGTCACTGCATTTCTTTCCTATTATAAGCTACTCTAGGAATTCATTGAAAAAGATGAATAGAGAGTAACTAAGTACATAACATTTTTTTGCAGATTAAGCTATTTTATCAATATTTAAACATATAAAACCATCATCAGACTTAAAGTTCTATGGATAACCTAAAATATATATACCTTAACAAGTTAAGTGTTAAGGATTTATTTTCCACTAGATACGCAATTTTATTCATGCAAAAGTTCTGATGAGGGGCCATAATTTAGATGTGTGATAGAGGAGGGAAAGGAGAATTTACTACAGATATTTTCCAGTAAAAAGTCAAATAAAAGTCTGGTTGGGTCTAAGAAAACATGATATGTTATGCAGCTATCAAATATAACCAGAAGAAATAGCTGGCTTTAAATGGGTGTCCTCATGAAAACTGTAGTCTATCAATTAAAATTTTCAAATATGAAAGAAGGAAACACAGCTAATTTTGGTTAGTAGATTTCTCTTTTTTTCTGTCTGGGTATTTACTATACTGACATCTCAAATTTCCTATCGTGATGCATTAAATAAGGGTTTCAATTAACCTATTTATTTTCTCATTAGATGAATTAAGCACAAACCTGGTGTGTTGCTCTGTGCACCACGTACTGGGTACTTGAACTTAAAGATAGAGTTATATATTCTGAAATGAGAGAGAAAAAATTCTGAAACTTGAAATGAGTCAAAATAGTAAAAGTCGAAAAGAGTATTTAGCCATTATCTTAGAATAGGTAGATGATGACTTTAGATTTTAAGAACAAAATTATAAATATGTTTATATTAAACTTCTAAGTGTACTTCATTGTAAGGGTCAACGAGTTATTCAGAAAATGCAAAGATCATGCCTCCCCTCAAATGAATCTAGAGTTATTTTAAGAGTTGTGAAAATGGACCAAAAATTTTATTTGATATAATGAGCACACCATCTTTTTATAATCTAATTCAGATGGAGCATTTCTGAATGTGTTGAGTTTGCATATTAAGCATCTCACTTAATTAAACATCCCAATTATGTGTGGGTGATTGGAAAGATTCTTAGCGTAGTGTCAGTCCAGTTCTTTCTTCAATAAATGTGAACTGGAAATAACAGTCACAACCTGTAGATAGAATTTACAGTGAGAGACATTATATTCTTGTTAACAGGGTTTGCCAACTACTGGCTCATGGATCCCTTTATCTTTCCTTAAAATTTAAAGACAAGGGAAGTCCAGACTTGCAAGCCATAGTACTTAAAAGAAAAAAAAAAAAAGCATGTAACTCTGTTAGGATTAACTACATTATAATAGATGCAAAGCTTATTTTCGTGTTATAGTATCTGCTCCCACTTTAACAGACTATTGATAGGAAATATTTGATTGTACATTCTTTGATAAATTTTTTTCTGTTCACTTCTTTTCTCTCTACACTATCTATATCTACAATTTATTTTAGCATAAGAAACTACTGTACTGCATTGCCAGTCTTGGTCCAATTGCAAGCCCTGGTTACATGTATAATGTCTATCATAATAATAGCCTTCAAAAGGCTCCTGGTTTTATGGTATTAAAAAGAACTGACAATGAACTGAGTGATATTTGTAATTGAACTGAATTGAATTGAGGAGTATTTAAAGAGATCTGGGATGGACAGTGCATATTGCTATTTAATATAATTTTTTTTTTTTTTTAGCAACAGGGAAAAGATTGTGTGACAGAAACAAGAGAAAGAGCATCACAGTGCAGTCATAAGACACTGAGGTTCCTTTTAATTATGATTCATCACTAGTTAGTTTCTACTATAGTTTAAGACACTATTTTAATTACTTTGATAAAGCAGAGTGTTTTCTGTTTTGGAAAGTGGAGTTTGTCCAACTTTATCTTTCTCTTAGTTACACACAAATATTTCAGAAGAGACTATAGTCTTTTCTTTGTACTTTGGGTGAAAATGAGTCTGCTCATATAAGCATGTCATTGTAGAGATTATGAAGAGGTGATATATAATATGCTACACCATATGTTTAAAGACCAAAAATGCAACTTTTAATCTCACTCTGGCTAATCAAGCTGCTCAGATTATTTTACATACATCTTTGGTTTAGGCCTTGACATGCCCTTGTTTTTCTTTCTTCTCAAAGCTAAAGTTCCTCTCTTTGATTAGCTGAAACATTTGCATGGTCACTACACATTTTTCATTTTATAAATCATTATGCATTAGCAGTCTTGATCGCCTAGCTTGACTAATCCTGACGAACTGAAATCACAGCTGAAGGTCAAACTCCATTCCACTGCACATTCATATTCAAACAAATCTGCACCATTGTTCATTAGGCTCCTAAAATCATTGGAAAGAAGTTACTGAATATCTTACACTTATTCCTTATTCTTTTTAAACTTAACCTACAGAACATTAATGCTTAACAGATGATAAGGGCAGAATACAAACAGAATCAGTAACACTGCAATTGGAGTGGCTGGTTTTATTTTAAGTTGTAAAAACTAGAATATAATCAATAATTACATAGAATTAAAATACTTGGGTGCTTAACCAATTTAAGTAGTTGTACTGTGAAAAGAGGTATACTTATTCATGAAAATGATGTCATTTATTTATGTTCAGTAACTTAAAATGTTGATATATCTAGAGGGCTAAATCTATTCCCTAGAATTAAAATCTTGCTCAAAATTACTGGGAGAGTAGTTTCCTGGGACTGGGTTAACAATCTTGTTTATTTGTCTACATCCGTAAATATTTCCTTTTAAATTTTAAAATGAATTTTAACACACCAGATACAAAAACAAAACAATTGTGATTTTGATGGAGCTCACAAAATTAGCCCAAATAATATTAATTTCAACAAAAAGCAAGCTGTCCTGATAAAAGACGTCTCTCTAAGAAAGCAAAAATAAATATGAGAAGGAAGATCCTTTCATGCTTTCATAGGCGCTCTCATAGATTGATGGATGATAATCATCTTAATTTCACTGCTCTCCAAAACAAAGAGCCAGAAAAGGCAGCAAAAGACACTAGCCCATTCATTCCAGGACCTGCACAATGCTAATTCCAACATTTAGCTGCATGGTTTTCTGCTTGATGTATCAGAGCTCAAAAGATGAAAGCAGAGAAGTAATTGCTCTCCTGGTTCTTATTCTTCACTGACAACCCATAAATTTAATTTTACACACACATTCATTTACATTTTCAAGTATATGACATGATAATTGCCAGAATATAACACCTCCATTCCTGTAGATACAGCAACTGACTGATTGACAAGTGTGGTGAATAGAGAGGAATGGTGGTTGAATTGCAGAATTTTTTTCTTCTGAAAATTACACTTAGAAGGGCTAACGGTAATAAGCATTTATGAAATAGTCTCACCATAAACATCTGCACATAAAATGAACAGTAGAATTCAGTTATTACAGTTTCTCAGCTTTTTGTGCTTTACACTGAACTCGACTATTGAAATAGTAAAATTACCAACACCGTCTCTATTGAAGTACAAATGTATGAAACAGTCTATCCCCAACATTTACCATATCCATTGGTTGTTACTCTTTTCAGTCAGTTATGACATTGCAAAGCAATATAATATTTAGCCTATTAAATAATTATATTTTGAAAAACTTAATTCAATATTTTTTAATAAAATGTACATTCTTTCTGAGTCACACAAAGAAGACATATGATTCTATAAAGAGTAGTTACTGATTATTTTTAAGTGCTTCTTAACAAAAACATACTCTTCAGAAATCTCTTGCAGCTGGGTACACTGATTTGACTTTCTAGTTGACCACAGAGAAGGCTACAAACTTACTTGCTTTTCTTTGGCTCCAAAGTTCAAGAATGGAACAAAGTCCTCTAAATTGGATCCTAATGAGAAAACATCACCAACTTTACAGAAAATTTTCAGATCATTAAGATGCTCTCGCTGCACTTGGAGTTGCTGATGAGGCTGTCTAACTGACAGAGGCCAATTTCAATGGAAGAAGGCCCTCAGAAAAGGAAAAACTGAGGTAGGTTTACTGAGAGTATTGTATCAATGACTAAACAATTATTTTTTGTAAATACCTTATTTTGTATAGATCAAAGATTACTTCATGTCACTAGGTTATGGGTTGCTTAACATTCACTTTTAGAATAAACAGAACATATGTATCTTGGTGAAAGAACCACAATATCTCAAACAACAATTTTTGTTTCATATTACACACAAATTATATGTCTATCTACAGAATTAGAAAATACTCTTAAGTTTCCCGCCCATAAAGATTCTTTTTAGGTATCCAAAATATATTGCTAATAGATTTTTAAGATTAATTAAAAATATACTAGCATCTCTAAAATGTATAACCAAAGCAAATTATTTTATCAGTGTGTCTCCTACAATAGTTGTAACGTATTAGCTAAAGAAATAGTGTTGAGGGCTTTATGTACAAAATTGACACCCAAACTTTCAGCACATTATACAAAAGAGACAACTGTTTAGAATGCAGTTAATAAACATTTAATGAGAATTATCAAAGCAAAACCCCAAAAAGATCTATCCAAAGAATAGATTAAAAAGTTAAAGCAAAATCTCATGTTTTAAACTCATAATTTCAAATAGCAGGTGGTAGTTATGCCTGGAATTCATCCTCAAAACAATCTAGCTACTTGGTTAATAAAACATAGCCCCATTTCATTCATACCTAAAACATTTCCCTCTAACTTTTATTTAAGACATATGAAAGTACAAGGTGGATATCAAATCCTATTATTATTAAATACCATTTTTTATGAAAGCAAAGGAATCTCATCCATGAATAGCTTAAACCTGATGTATTCTATAGCATTTAGATTAGATTATAAAACTACCCTGAGTCCTACTTATATCTTATACCTGTATTTAATTTCACATTATGAGATATCATACTGTTGTAAATTATGTTGGATAGAGTACTATTTTTTTCCATAGTTGCACCTATTTTGTTTAATAACTGACTTTCCATAAGATTATAAAACTGTATTTAAGATAGTTTTGCTCATCCTGTTGCAATAGACTCCACGATTACTTTTTACCAACTAGTCTCGTAGAAAGGTTTCTAACATTATAGGTAATGTAAAGTCCATTAGGTCAGGCTCTTCATAGCATGACATGCAGTAAATTACAAGTGCTTCAAGCAGCTCAGTGAATTATAGTTCGCCACTTTGAAAGGTTTCCCACTACAAGACCACAGATATCTGATCTGGCAGTTAGGATCCAATTAACACCTTGGTCAGAATAATCAGATTGCATGTGTAAGACTTGTATAATTCGTTTATTGCTTCCATGCATCTTCTGTCCGTAGGTAAATTTGTTGCTGTTATTTCAAAGCTTGGAATCAGTATTTCACTTGCCTTTAGGTTATATTTCGAGTTCTTTTTCAGTGCAATGATGAAGTCCTCTTGTTTCCATAATTTAGATCACTTGTCCTGTAGATATTACAGCTTGATAAATGGTTTGTTTTGGTAGTTTTGTTTTGTGCTCTTATCATGTCATTATATGGCTAGAAAAAAATTGCTAGCAATTTTTACTAAGTACATTTTATTTGGTGTATCACAGACAGTTTTCTCCAGTATAATCACTGAGAATCTTGCGTAACAATCCTATACACCATAAATGACATATGCAATGACATTTACATGTGTACTGTCATATGAAACTATTTCCTGCTACACTGAATATAATACTATGACTGAATAAAAAAAAAAAACATTCTGATTTGGTGATATCATTTTTCTAGCCATGGTCAGTTATTTAGAAGAGGTCCTTCAGGGAAAGACTAATAAGAAGAGAATACTATTCTCATATTTGATACTTTTCGCCAGTACTTTGATAGCTAGTTTAGTCACACTTTCAAACATTATAGCTAACCAAATAGATATCTGGAAAAAATAATCTGACCCAAAGGATGACATAGTTTCTTAAAAGAAAAATAGATATACAAGTTCCACTACTGCAATTTTTAAACCACAATGGCCTAATAAATGTTCATAAATAAAAAAACCTCTAATAACATTTCCTGAAATAGCGTCATAGCCAATTCCCAGTGAAGCTTATTTGTTATAAATTAGTTTCTTTATTCTCTTTTATAATATACCTAATGCAGATTTAAGTTCTTAGATTCAGATCACATGTTTCAAATTCAATATAAACTATTATTAGTATCATGAAAACACAGTTAAACAAATTCTATGTAGAAGATGTATTAAAAATAATTACTCTTTATAGATAAAACCTAAGTGATAATACTGGAACTACCAATTGTAAATATGTCCCTAGTTTGGTTTTACACAGACAGCTATTTAGTGATTAGTGAAGACAGTACAACTAGAAATCAGTTTCTTTTCACAAGTGGCTATGTCT